>NW_009953295.1:952693-959801 GCF_000747805.2 Chaetura pelagica | reverse complement strand
GCAGGCTGTGTGTGTAGACGACCGCCTCGAACACGAGGAGAGAGAGAGAGGGAGAGGGGCGTGCCGCGCTGCCTCTCTCATGGGGTTCTTCGGCGCCAGTTTTGCATTTCCGGGCTTTTCAGCCAATCAGACGGGACCTAGTCCTGCCCCTGCTTCCGGCCACGGCTCCTCCCCTGTAGCAGCTGCCCCCCCACACACACACACAGAGGGGGTTCAGCGCCGTGTGGAGCTGACTCAAAGGACATTTCATGTTCGTGTAAGGAAATACCTGGTCCTTCACAAAGATACATTGCATTAAATTGGCTTCCATATGCAGAAACACCGTGGAGAATTATGTTGAAAGCTACTACCACAGTGACCTGATGGATATCATACAGCCCCTTCTCTCTGAGACACAGAAATGGAGAACAGCTTGGGTCTACATGCAGCACTGCAGTTTGACAACAAGTACGGATGAGTAAGACACAAAGTGAATGCTAGAAGAACCTCATCAGAAATGCCACAATGACTTCTCATTTAGCTCTTCTATGAAAATATATCCCATGTACTGTATTGTGTGGGCACTCCTTAAAGGCCATGTTTGCACAGAATCATTATAACAAAGCCAACACCAAAGGCTCAAAGGGTCCAGATAACACACTGGATGGTAAAGGGAGAGAGAAGTATGTCTTGCCTACAAGACCATGTTTTTTGAGTGAGACAACTTTGTGGATGTTGTATGGGTCTTTTAATCAGGCTTCTAGCACTAAAAGTTTTGCATCAGACAGGAAAATGGAGTAAGGAAACAGGAGATTGGACAGCCCTAGAAATATACAGAAGAGTTGAGGCTTGTGACAGTTGTACAGTCTTTGTGCTATATAAAAGACTTTATGTGGGGTGAGTATTGGTGTTGTCTGTTCAAAAATGATGGTTGTGATGGTCACTTCTAAATTTTCAAAAAGAGTAATTCAAATTGCATAAGCAAGCACTCTCTGATGCAGTATGAGTTTATGCACAATGACGCCCTGCATCTTGTGCTTCTTCTATACAACTTGCAGTTCCTGAAGTCAGAGAACCACCTTACTGAAGGGCTCTTTAGGGAGTGTGGTTATGCCTGCATGCCTGTTCAGCTTGCTGGTTTTCACTGTAATGATTTTGGTGTGAAATAATCCCCAGTGGTAGATGCATTATCTTTAACGTTCTTTCTCCTCTCAACTTTGATTCTCACTGCAGACAAGTTTTAATATCAAAAGTCTCTTTCTGACAAGTCACAGATATGTGAATGCAAACCACTTTTCTGAAGTACAGAAGCATTCTGGAAGTGCTGGCTTTGTTCTCCCAAACCCCTGCATCTTTTAATCAGGTAATGAAACCTTCTAGAAGGTTCTAAATGGATTCTCATTACTCTAGCTTCTTTTCCAACTAGCTGTGACAAGGGTAGGTGCACTGCTTAGGGATAACTTTCCAAGGAAAAATAGGTAGAATCTGCAGAAAGAGAACCTTCAACAAAGAGATGCTGGAGGTAGCCTTGGCATTAAATGTATTTGTTTCGGGATATCAACTAGAAAGACCCTTCTTTCCTCTTTACCCTTTTCCACCTCCTAGGAAAACAAAGCAAGAGGTTGTTCCTGTAAGATTCAATTGCAATTTGAAATCTGTCTTAAAAAGCATCAATCAATTTCCTACAATGCTAAAAAAACAAATGTTAAAAAATTAGCTCTGATAATTATTTTACATTAATCAGCCTCTATCCAACACATACTTTTCTTCCCCTTGCTCCTTATTTGTACTAGTCCCTCTCCCTGTTTTCCTTCTCCTCTTATAGCATGCAGAGACCCCTTTCTTCCCATTCTATTCATCCCATTTTGCTTACTTCTTGTTGAGGATCTGATCTAACTTATACTGGAGCTTTTGTAGATGATACAAGCTTCTTTGAGAAAATCAGCAGCACAGTAACAACTTTATTGGGCTGATAAAGATCATCTGTGTGCAAGCCTGGATTGTGTACAGCTCTGTTGGCAGAATCTATTGGCACTCCATGGGAAGGCTGGATCTTACTCTGTCCATCCAAAGGATATATTGGTGGTTCGAAGAAGACATCTAGATGAGGAATGAGAGGTGAGTAACAGGGGACTGCAAACTTGACTCATCTCAGATACAGAGACCAACCACACCAGTGCCTTTCATGTTTCATAAAACGATGCCTGTGCTGTTTACTAGGGCAGCATTTCAGGCCAAATTCAGCCCCGCTGTGAATGGGCATAACTCCACTGGCTTTGTACAAAGGCTGCTTTCCTGAGAGCAGAACAGGGAAAGCTGTTTGAACAGTACCAATAATTGCTCCTCTTTTTTTTATTCGTTTTTAAAAGACAGTGGAAGATCAGAGGCAGCAGCTACCATCCGCAGTCTACAAATAGCATTAGTAAGAACACAAATGAAAGGCTTTGTGTCACAGTTATATAGTACATCTAACACAAATAGCTAGGCAGTGAGTGGTTGTTGATTATCTATGAAAGAGTGGAAAGAGCACAGGGAAAAACCTCTTCTGCATAAGGCTCTTATGATCTGGGGAAGCAGATGCCATTCCTGATGAGAGGCCACTGGAGGGAGGAGATGAGACTATAACAGTGTTTTAAAGGAAACAGTAGAGATTTTGAAGAAAAATCCTTCCATTGATGCTTTTGGAAGGGCTTTGGACTGTGTTCTACTTGGGGGCCCTGCAGGAAAGGCAAGTCTAGTGCAAAGGTGGCTGGGGAGACAACTCTGTAATTATGGGAAAAAAGTAGAAACCTTCATTTTGTGCCCTCCATATACAGCTTCTCTGACATAAATTATGTAATGGCTGTAAGGCAAACTCAACCACACTGCTAGTGCAGCCACCAACCTATTGAAGCATTGAGCTCTTCACAAGTGGTTTAATATTTGACCTTAGAACAGCATAATAATTCTCCTTTTACACAAAAGTCGGTAAACTTGAAAAGCTTCCCCTTAACCAACACTGGTTTTCTTCAGAAATAAATCAAACACTCCAAAAAAGCTCTGTTAGGTAATGTTCTGGATCTCCAAAACCATTGTAATTATGATGAAAATTTAAACATGATCACATGCTCTTTTTATGCCAGCCTGTGCAGTAGTTTGTGTTCATTATTAAAACCACACTTACAACGCATTTTTGATGGGAGTGTGCTTTTATTGAATATTATAACATAGAAAGTTTTTGTTAAGTCAGTGAATTGTCAATACACAGCTTTTCACTATCTTTATCTGTTTCACATGCAGTTACTCCTTAATGCATCCCAGAAAAGTGGACCTAGGACCTGGTATCTCTCATGAGCTTTAATACTCTAGTTTTCTGGAGTTCGCAACTCTGGGAGACAATTTGCTGCAGCCCTAGTTAGTGGGTGATTTACAGGCCTCCAGTTTACTCAAAGACTTTACTTAAACACCCAGGGCAAAACCTTGTTTACCACAGTGATGAACAATAACAGGGGATGACCAAGCTGTAATTATGTCACAAAAAAAAACCTCACAAATTTGTCAGACCATTAGTAAGGAGAGTAATTTGTCTGCTATGTGTATTCCTCTGCCACCAAAGTCATATTTATAGGACTGCTTTTTAAAGGGAACATAAAGAATGTCCTGGAAACCTGCACTCAGAAGAAAAACAGCATGATTACTCTCATTGTTGTCAGCTTCCAAACAGTGGACATCACATTTTCATTCAAAAGCAGCCAAAAGCTCTTTACAACTTTGCTCACAGCTAAGTCAGGTTTTAAAGGAAGATTTCAGGGTGGGATAAGTCATGGCAAAGTCTTCCTTTTGGGAATGAATGACCCAGTGTTTTAGATAGTAAAGCTTTGCAAGCACGCTTATGAGTGAACCTGACCACTTAGAAAAATATCTTTGCTCCAGTCTCCCCAACAGATTATTTCCTATTGGACTCAAAAAACAATAAATGATTGTTTATGTTGTATGTAAGAAGCCCAAACCATCATTTATTCCATGTTAATGTAGCAAAATAAACAATTGGCTTGAATAACATTAAACAGTATCAGATAGGGGAAACCAGAAAATAAAAATATTTTTTTTAAAACAAAACCCTCACATGCTACTTCTGCAGCAAAAGAAAATAGTACCATCTTAAAAAGCTATACATTCTTCCAATTTAGTTATGCTGCACCAAGTAAGACAAAGAGCCATCAGAATAGAAGTTCTTTTGCTATGGAACATTTTTTATAATAATTACATATAATGCAATATACTGATCCTATAATGACACATTTAGATGCCAGGCCACGTTGAACGCCTCTTCCTTTTTTTCTTTTCATCTGCTGCTGCTTCCTGACCCACTCACCACACACACACAATCATTTTTCTCACAGACTGCAACATTCAACAGAAATAGGTAGTATTGGCTCCACTTTATGCCTCTTGTTTGCTTTAAGATTGCTTGTGCTAGCTTGCCCTTGCTACAGCTCAGGTCTACAGCTGTAGCAAGGCATTTTTTGTTCAAGTAACACCTGCACTGTTTTGTCTCCTTACCACTGCAGATAGTTGTATCATAAATACACAAATTCCAATAATGTTCAGGTTTTTTTTCAGGAAGACACCAGATTGGTTGGTTGGTGTTTCTTTTATCATATAGTGTACCATGCAGAGCTATGAAATATAGCCTTGTGGGGAAATTAAATTATGTATATAGGATTGGTAAGTGTACTAAATCTCTTCAGAAAGCTTTGGATGTGTTCTGCTGCATTCTCTCTCCCTCTGGATGTTATTATTTTGCTTTTCACAAGAGCCTGTGCAGTTTGTCTTTACATCTCAAATTCTCTCTAGCTGAAGGTGCTAGAATGGCAGCCACTCACTTGCAGCTGAAGCTTCTATTTCTCACAATTTTTAGGTCAAAGAAAAAAATAACAACAACTTTTTTTATAACAGAGATTGTAGATAAACAAGAAGTATACTATAGCATAATCTTTCTCCCAGAAAAGAAAGAAATAAACAGTAACAAAAGTGACCTTGAGGTCCTGGAAGGAACTGAACATACTTTAAGTAAGAAAAATATGTATGAAGGAATTTGACTGGAGTAGGATATGCTGTGCTTAACATCTTGAATGAACACATGCATGTATCAATCTCTTCAGTGCTGCTTGCAAGTACTGTAAGTGATAATAGCTATATTTTATTTTCTTCTCTTCTGTAATAGAAATGATGTTGCACTTAAAGGAGTTTTGTGAACACTACTTTGTTAAGAGAAGTATAGTTAACTTCAAGTAGTTCAGAGCTGCAAGAAACAGAAATAAATTCCTATAAGACATGTAAGTTTAGGAAATACATGAAAGTGTTAAGAAAACAGAATATAAATTTCTGAACACTTGTAAATTTAGAAGACAATACACAGGCTCCATAATGAGTACTAGGGGTTCTCATTGTTATAGAAAAATTCCTGATTGTGTGGGTGAGATCCAGTTAGTCTAACTGGCAGACCAAGTTGTTGCTGACTTTTTACCTTCTGACTTTCTACAGTCAAAGAGGCATTAGTTGTATTATTTTGTGTTTCATTAAGCAAAAAATGTGGAGTTTTGTTCTTCCTCGTTGTGAAACTTCAAGAAATGGCAGAAGCTATCTTTCTTATTTCATATTTGGAACCTGGCTGGAGTAGGGTTTATGGCCAAGACATATAGTTCTTGCTGAATTCAACCGGGTAAATTAGCCAAGGTTAGCATGTTTGTTTGAGCTTGAAAATTGTTTATGGATGCATCAAAACCATCTCGGTACTTGAGATGGAACAGGAAAAAGCAACAGAAATATATAGACAGGAGAAAGCCTTGGACAAACTCTCTAAATTTTTTTTCTTACTTGGAGGGTTGAGAAAGAATGAATTTTCCAAATCTTACTAGTGATTTTAAGGTAAGTGGTAGTGTGGTATATTGCAGTAAAGATTTCTGGAAATTAAAAACCCCTTTAAAACAAGCCAACACAAAGCAGTTCAAAACCCCTATTTTTTAAAATGTAGGTGTGCCATTTTGGTGACCTCGCATTTATGAGAATTCAAAGGAACTTCCAGGCTCTGACATCCAGAATATTCTAGACATTGCACTCTCTAGCAGGTCCAACTGGACGCCATAGCTGTATTAGCAAGTTGGTTGTAGCTGCAGTTAACACCCACAGGTATTGCATAAATTCACTGTCCATCTTCAGCCGGACACAGCAATTCACTCAGTTCTTGGCCAGATTCGTTGAAGCAGAGGCCTCTGTGATCAGTTCTGGCCAGTTTGTATAGAGTTACAGCTCCTCCTTGGACTGTTTCTGCTGTTTGAAAAATTGCCACAGTGAGTTCTCCAGCCTGCCAAGTTGGCAGGCTTTATCCTCAAATTTGGAGAAAAGCCAGAAATTGCTGCAGCATTGTGAATCTCCAGTCTCAGTCACTCATCGGCCCCTATCAGCACTCTTGCTTATGTTCACTGAGGAACTTCCTGATCATAATTTGGACTCAGCCAAAATCCCTCTGTCTTCATTTTAGGAAAGTGCTGAGCGGGGTCCTATTAAAATATTTGGATAGACTTATACAGTAGACCTAGTCTCTTGATAGATTTCCTGGAGAATAAAAGAGACTTACTAATAAAATGTGGTGCATATTTCTTTCTCAAATCTTTTCAGCTTGAAGGGATGTAGTCTAAATAGCAATAAAGGACTGAGAAATTGCCTGCTACTATGAGTCTCATCTGTTTATTTACAAAAAGTCAATCGGTAATTTTGCTAATTTCAGCAGTTAAAAACTTTTCTGGAGCTTTCCCATTCCAACTTTTCCTAATTATTTGGATACTATGAGGGCATGAATTGTTATTGAAAAACTAAGTGATATACTGCTTCCTACAAAAGCTTATAATAATAATTTTTCTAATCCTGAAATGTGCAGGTAATAAAAAAGGTAAGGCTTGCACAAAATGAAGAAAATTGGAAGAATTATGGAGATTACTGTTACAAAATGGTAGGTCTAGCTGTATTTTTTAAACTTTATTGTAAAGTTGGGAAGGCAAGTTTTCCTCCTTCTGGTTAAACAAAACACAGAGCAAGGAATTTTCTGTGGCAGATATTCTCTCCTTTAGCTCTGTGAACCTTCCTGCTG
>NW_009953295.1:944985-952676 GCF_000747805.2 Chaetura pelagica | reverse complement strand
CCTTTAGCTCTGTGAACCTCCCTGCTGAGAGGAGGTGAGGTCTACATCTGTGGATACTCCAGGAGCATGTTGTTATATGCTTATCCAAAATTCTATCTCCACGCAAGTCAGTGGCCAAAGTCCTATTGATTTTAGTGAAATCATCACTGTCGTCTGGAGCTTGAAGCAGCTGCTGTTGCAGATTGCTCAGACAGCAGCCAGAATGCTGCAACCTGCAAGAGATTTCACAAAAACAAACAAACAGACAAAAAGATGAAGATGAGGACTGGTGTTAGGTTATGTGGGTAAAGACTCATCTCCACGCAGAGGGGTCCTGAGGGACAAGGGTAGGTGGAAGATCCTCCCATACCCTTATCAGAGGAATAAGCCTGGACCCCAGCTCTGGTCCAGACAGGGGTGATGAGCCCCATGGTTAGGGTCAGACCCACTACAATGAGGCAACGAGAGGTTCTCCCTGGGGTGCCTCATAACGTGAGGTGATGGGGAAGAAGGCTCATTATTGGGATGTCTGGGGAGAGCATTTTTGGGACCACACAGGGCTTATTTATAGAATGTTTAGGGCAGGAACTAAAGACAGGGAAAGAAAGGGATGAGGGTAGTTTGAGGAATAGCAAGCATTGGAAAACAGAGGGGAAATGGGGACAAAATAGCCTGGTCTTGTCTAAACAGTCTGTGTATCTGGCAACATACACATTTGCCTGTGCCCGATCAGCAAAATCTGTTCTATTTTCTTATTAAACTCTATTTCTGACTGTTTTCCTGGGTGAGATCATGTTATTCTGTGTCCATGGGAGTGTATGGGGACCTGCACATTAACACATAACAGGATGACCTGTGATGGGCAGTTATGTGTTAATGTGCCAGAGGTAAAAACCAGGAGATCATACTTGTGAACTGTTCTTTGTGTTGTTACGTCACTGTCTAAACTCTATCCATAACAAATTCTTCATGCCTTATTAAACTACTCAGAGCTATATATTCTTAACACAGTTACAACAAAACTCTCCTGACAACATTTCAGCTGCTGGAATAGAATATCAGTATACAGAAAGAGTGAAATTTTCTTTACAAATTAAACACCTAAATCTGGTGTCTGCCCTTGGCTGACATAAGCTATGGTATCTGCTTTGTTATAGGCAATGGAGAGCTTTTCTCAAGCTGAGTGCAGGTTATCAGCACTGTGTGCCATTAACTGTACATCTAAGTGGTGCTATATATGCATTGGTCTATTTTTAAATGTTTACTGTTTACCTGATAACATGTATGTCCTAGAAATAAGAGAAAATGTATTTGTTTGGCAGCAGTTTCACCATTTCACATTTGTTGTTCAGGCCATTCAAGCACTCACTTTTTTTCTGTTTCCCATCTCCCCTAACTAAAGATACAAGCTGCTGTTATTTTCTCTGCACGTAACTTCTTTGAAACTTCTTTTTTCCTTTTTTTTAATCCCACACTAGTTTTATACCACTCTCATTCAGTTTCTTAGCTAGAGTAAACTGGGAAATTAAGGAGGATGACCGTCAGGCCCAAGGTTGCAGCATTCACTGGTGCATCTGCCTTGGACGCAGAGATGACATAACTCTGATTTCACAGTAGAGTTATAGGATTTATAGACTCACATTTCTGATTTGTGTGCCCTGATCTTCTACAATTTCCTTAATAAGGCACAGAACAGATTTTGCATCAAAGAGCTTGGAAATGTTCATAATTAGTTCCTTTTTTGTAGTTTTTTTTTGTTTTGTGTTTACCATAATGTTGTACAGATATTATATTCATTTCATGACTGAAATAAAAATGGCAAAATACCAGTAAGAAGTTTGTTTGTCCTGTTTGGTAGAACTAAATGCTAGTAAATCACTTTAACTTTAAAATAATACAATTTGATGGATTATTTCCAAAGCAATATTATTTCTGTGGTTGCTTTTCATTTATGCTGTCCTTCCTTGCTGATATTTCAGTTAGCCAAAGTCACACAGGAAGTCTCCAGCAGAGTTAAGAAAAGAACTACAATTCCTGACTCTTTTTCCTGTGCTTTACAAGTATCCTGATATTGTGACACCTTGCTTTCAGATTCCTTCCCTGCTCTATCCATACATTTTACTGAATGCTTTTATCATTTCTTGGGTTGCTTGCTGCTTTGCTGTTGTTTGTTGTTGTTGTTGCTTTAAAACCTCTTCTCACAAGTTGACTTTGAGTACTTGTCAGGGTCATGGTTTACCTATGCAATTTTTTTTATTTTTTAGCTAAGAAAGAGACTTTCCCCATCCCTCCCCCCCCACTCTCCCTCACCCCCTTCTTCTGGGGCATATATTGGTTATGGAAAAATTCACTTAATGACAATATTACCGCCATAATTTCTTTGACATTTCCATCTGCATTTGGGAAGCATCCAAGTGTTCTTGCCAGTTGTGTTCATTGCACAAGGATTTTGGCATCAAAATCACTGATGACACATATTTCTCTTTTTTTTTTTCCTTTTTTCTTTTATTTTTTAAAGAAATAGAAAAAAAAAAAAAAAAAGAAAGAAAAAAAGCACACCAGTTTTTCAGTAGGCTTCTTTATTCTTATTTTCAGTTCTGACTGTCAACTCATTATATCATCAAAGTTGCTAGGTCTGTTGAGGATCGAGTATAGAAAGAAAGAAGACAAGAAGCTTCAGAGTAAGAAAAAGAAATAAAGCAGAGATGTCCAGTCCAATAGACTGGGATGGAAATGTAGAAAAGAGGAAGCTACCTATATTCCCAAGAAGAAAAAAGGAGAAATGGGTCACAGTTAGGAAGATGGGGCACCTCCCTTCCCTTTGTAATCTGAAGTCTGCGGGGACAGCACAACAGCAGAGTTGGATTCCAAGTAACTGTGTTTATTAAATATTTGTAAATGCCCTTTGCTGAGGTTTCTGACTCTAAGCGCTTCTGTTTGGCTGCCAACATAGATAGCTGACTACAAGGATTATACAATATTTAAAGCTGTATTGCCAAATTCCTTTTCACTACTTTCTTTTTTTCCCTCTGAAGTGAAGAAGTGTACAAAAATTACAAGTGTGTTGCCAAACAACATTCTAGTGTTTCATAATAAGTAGACCCAGGAGATAATGTGTATTTTCTGTTTGAGTAATATCTTAAAGACTTTATAAGAGTATCTGGAATAATACCTCTACTTCCTTCTGTAGGTTTACTGACAGTCTTTCCAGATCAGTAACAGCTAAGTAGCTCAGCACTCCCATTTTCAGTGTGGACAATATTTTCGTGGTGCTTTGTGCTGTCCCCAAAACTCATTTGCTTTGTCATATGTTAGGTCACTGACCCACTAACAAGATGTTGTGGGATAAAAAAATATCATGCAGAAGCTGAGTCATGGTAATATTTTATTTGCACAGTCTTATCATGCAGTAACTGTCAGTTAACTGAAGTAAAGATAGACTTCTGAGAAAGATCATCAGATTTTTGTGTTATGATGGAGGTAATAAAATTCATTAAGCTTCTGAAACATCTAAGATGATGTTTATCTAAAGAAATATACAGCATAGCCATCCATATGTAAGCTAGGAGTTTTTAATAGTCTTTGATGGAGTATCTGATCCAGCACAGTTAATCTAATTTTAAGATTGATTTATATATTAGGTCAAGTTCATGTTGCCCTGTAAATGTCTTTTTTTTTTTTTTTTTTTTTCATTTCAACAGAAAGACACCTGTGAAAGTTACTTCTCAGGTGGGTTTTTGCACTGTAGAGGACTGTTTTTAGGTAGCTCAGTGCTGAAGTAGTGTCCTACTAGTAGTGGGCTGACTACGTCTCTGTTAAGTGATTTGATGCTCTTTTCTTAAAATTTGTTGATTTTTCTGCACAAGACATGTGTTTATTTTTTTCTCTGTACTTCAGTATTATCCAGGATTTATCAAGAATCTTCATATTGCATATTCTTAGAGCAGCAGTATTTTTCAATGTTTTCATTTTGAAGTATTTTTTCCTAATCCTTCTGAGGTTCTAAATCAGGCTTCATTTTAAGGCTCATTCCTTTCACTGGTAAAAAACATGCAAATGACACTTCTCAATTGTTTTCTGTAATAAACAGTTTTAGAGATGTTGCAGCATACTCCTTGGGCATTTCTGCAAACGAATCTGAAATTCTCTTGATGTTGTTTTGCCAAAAAAAGAAAAAGGAACATCTGCATGTGCCCAATTTCTTCAAGAATCAACAATCATTTGCCTTGCAGGACAGTAAATACACAGTTCTTAAATGCCTTCTTCATTTTTATGTCTACCCAAGCCCATTTGCTTCCCACAGGCTGTTGCAGCATGTTCTTATTTCAGTTCTTGAACAACTATGGGATCTCTTCTTAAAAAAAATAAATACTCATGTTGCATGTTTTGAGGTTGAAATTGACCTCAACTGGTATTTATTTCTGGATCATCTCACTTTGCATATAATATGGTCACCAGTCCTGTGTTTCATCACTTACTCTTCCTTCAAAATGACAAAGGTTTACTAGTCTTCTTAGCATTTTAATTTATTTTTCTGAAATGAAAATGAATTTCAGAGCCATCAGTAGATGACAGAACAGAATGACCAGTGGTTTAAAAATACACAATTTTATAGAAATACCAACAATCACAGCAAATGGTTTGTCTGTTGATATAAGAGTGCTTGTTTTGACAGGGAGTAAGTTATGGGTTTCAGCTTTCATAACAATAAACACTATGGCCAGCTTTTCTCATCGATGTTAGTTATTACATACTATGCCAGTTTCTTGACATAGGACATCCAGTCTTCAACCGAGCTAGCAAACAATGCCATATTCTTCAAAAGACAGAGAATTTTAATCTTTTTTTGTCCCAAATCTATGTGATATGCTGAACTTTCAAGGCTTCAGCTTGCCATTTTCTTTCCGCTGTACTTTTAGTTTCTTGTACTAACCCTGGAGAATGTGAGAAACCCTGTTGATTCTGGATTCCAAACAGCCACATTTATTAACTACATCGAGTGTACACAGACTGTATTCTGTTGGGACTTCATCAGACAGGAGTTTTTTTCTGTATGGCTATCAAATGACTTAGCACATGATCAAATTAACACCTATGTATTACGAAAAATCTGAAGGCAAGTTAATGACATCCAATTATTTTTTGTGGTGGTGTTAGCCATTGGTATCAGATTAGATATAAGACCTTATCCTCTGAGATTTGGATTAACTTCAATAAAGAGTTCTGGTGCAAAACTGTCACGTAACACGTCCAAACATCATTCAAATAAAGTACAGCTGACTAGTTTCTTAAGCCCTGGAAAACCATAAACACCAACTATCTTTATATTTTTGGGCTTTTGTGTGTGTGTGTTACATTCACCTGCAGCTGTGGACAGTGGGACATCTAATGCAAACTGATTCCTGAGGACGCCACTACAGTCAGTTTGGAGGCAGAGTCTGGAGGGAAAAATGTCCTTGGGAGATAATACTAATGGATTAGGCAAGAAGGGAGAGGCAAGGGCATGCCCATATTAGCAAGGAAGCACCAAAGAAAGGCAGCATTGTTCTTCTGTTTAGCCCAAGAGAAGGACAGCAATTCAATCTACTGTTTGTGTTAGGGGAAGAATAGGGGATATATATCTGGGAATACAGGCAGGAGGTGCAATAGAGAAGAGTGTGATGGAAGCAGAGGACATCTGTGGAATGGGAGGTGGTATCAAAGACAGACAATTTACTGAGTGCTTGTGGTGTCATTTCACCATTATTTATTCCTAGGCAACTTACATCTTGTTCAGGTATTTGGTTGAGAATGTTATATGTAAGAGAGTATGCTTTCAAGCTGCCTGTGAATTAGTGCAACAAAGTGCAGAGGAGCATTTCGAAAGGAAAAAAAAAATAAAGCAGAATGCATCTTGTAATCTATACGCTAAAGGCAAAGAGAGCCACAAAGACAACATTGTGTCAGCATTAGCTGTTTCAGTAAAAGGTGAGGCATTTGGAAATAATACATATGCTGATCAAAAATCAAGCAACTATACAGGAGAAAATCTACCTTCTAATGATAGAAAGGTCCTAGGAGTTTCTAAAACCGATCAGAAGGAGATATCCCTACATCTGAGCACAATACCATGTAGCAGATTTTACCATTCTCATGAACATACATTCGATGGCATTTAGCAGTTGCAGAACACATAATTGTGCTTGCCCAACATAAAAGATATTCCTAATCTGCATTCAGCATATCTATATATGTGCATAGAAGCCGTGGACACTTGGCAGGTGTAAGCTGACAAAGAAAACCTGGAAAAAATCCAGAGCTAAGAAAAGCTTAGTGATCTCTAGCCACCATTTTTTTTTCTTCCAAGGAAAAGCTTAACAAACTAATAGAATGTCAGGGTACAATGTATTGTAAAGCCTGTAGAGTTGATTTATGTCACATGGCATGAGTTTCAGAAACAAAGCCCATATCCATTTGGGCAGAAAGTGGTCTGCTGATGTGTTGAAGATACAAAAGGTTGGTCTTACTACTCCTGTGCAGATCAACCGTGTAAGACATTAACACATTCAAAAGTGCTGAACTTCTTCCTCATGCTCTGAAGACTAATGCATTTTCACACATCTGAGATTTCTAGCTGTCTGCAGCTTGTATAGGTGTACTTCACCTACAGCCCAGTCATCAAGGCATTTACCTGAAGGACAGAGAGTGGAGGACAAGGCACACACAGAGATTTGAACCACAATGCTGAATGGAAAAATCGATTATATTGACAGTCCTGAGCTCATGAACTAGTCTAGAAGAGTAAGAGAAAGGTTGTTAATTATTATTTGAATACTGAAGCAACTTATATTCCCCAGAAAGTTGAAATATATGTACAAGAGTCTGACTGGAAATATTGAAAGCTGGAGTGAAGAACTGGCACCAGAAAATATCTCTCATCTACTGGCCACTGCAATAACAAGCTCTAAACAAGGGTGGGTACTAAATAGCAACATTTACCATTTTAACTCATTTTGTACATAGAGATTGTAGTGTTAGGAGCTGTAAAAACACAAAACAGTTGGTCTCTATCTATTGATATCCATTATTATGAGTGTTTGCATGGAGGTATACACTTCTACATCTGTTTCTGTAGGCATGCCTGAATGATAACATAGCACAGCTGAAGACCACAAATAAAAGAGAACCACATGGTAATGAGACATCTATGGGAAATGAGAAATATTGCTTAAGACACATCACACCAGGTCTTTAGCTGTTGATGGTCTTCTTTGTTACCTAAATGTGAAAGTCTTGATTAAGGCAATCTCATATGTAGTGTACTGTAGTGTCCTGGTTTGAGCCAGGATGAAGCCAATTTTTCTTTTTACTGATTTTTTTTTTTTTTCTTCAGTAAGCTTTCTTGTAGCTAGCAACAGCGTGTTCTGCTAGGCTGATAAGACAGTGGAATGTTTTTCTAACTACTGAGGCTTCAAGGCTGCACCTGCACTCTGCCAGCTCAGACACTATGGGGAGATCTGTGACCCCCCCCGTAGGAGGCTGAGTTAGATGGACAGTAAAATTGGCCAAAGATATTCTATTCCATATATCTACGTAAGCTGAAAGGAAGGTCAGAGATCACGGAAGACAACTTCCTTCCTTCTTTTTTTTCCCTTTTTCTTCCGTCCATGGCCGGAGTCCAGGGAGGACTCTGTTCATCCATCACCGTCGATCCTCAGGCTTGATCTCTCGTG
>NW_009953295.1:912059-941885 GCF_000747805.2 Chaetura pelagica | reverse complement strand
TGTCCTGGTTTGAGCCAGGATGAAGCCAATTTTTCTTTTTACTGATTTTTCTTTCCTTCAGTAAGCTTTCTTGTAGCTAGCAACAGTGTGTTCTGCTAGGCTGATAAGACAGTGGAATGTTTTTCTAACTACTGAGGCTTCAAGGCTGCACCTGCACTCTGCCAGCTCAGACACTATGGGGAGATCTGTGACCCCCCCGTAGGAGGCTGAGTTAGATGGACAGCAAAATTGGCCAAAGATTCCATATATCTACGTAAGCTGAAAGGAAGGTCAGAGATCACGGAAGACAACTTCCTTCCTTCTTTTTTTTCCCTTTTTCTTCCGTCCATGGCCGGAGTCCAGGGAGGACTCTGTTCATCCATCACCGTCGATCCTCAGGCTTGATCTCTCGTGACCCCTATAACTCTCTGCTTTCTCCAGCAGCAGCTTCGGGATTCCTCAGGACTCTTCCCAGTTCAGGGAAGTGCTGTAGGAGTTGCTGGGGGTGGGGGGGAGGCGAGAGGCTTTTGCCCACACCTGAATATATCTGTATATAATTGTATATATTTTCTTATATGATTCATTAGTGTTTTAATTAAAGCTGTGTAGTTTAGTTTTCAATCCAGCCAAGTCTCTCTCTCTTTTTCTCTCTCTCCTTCCCTACCTGGGTGGGAGGGGGAGGGGATCGAGAGCATTGTTGTCAGACCTGAGTCAAACTGTGACATGTAGTTATCCACATCTGAAAGAAGACTGCATGCTCCTTGCCCTGCAGAATCAAAAAGTAAACTCACCTGTGTTATGAGAACAGGAGATCACTTCTCTATATGGATCATATTTTTAAAATATTGTTGATAGCAATGTATGTGTTTTTTATTATATTTTATTTCTTCAAATATCCTTATTCTTTAATCCTGTTAAGCAAAATGCAAGACACTTACCTATCTGCTGTCTTGTATTCTCTGTCAAACATCACTCTGTTTACAGAGATTTGAAAATGAGTGCATGAGAAGCTCTGTCATAATCTGACTCTTTCACATAATAGGGCAGAAGTAGTATGTGCCATCAAGGATGGGGAATTTTGCTGTGTGCTGTTTTGCACACTGCATTAATTCAACTAATTGAATTTTCAGAGTTTTCTTATGCTAACAGAGAAATGTGAAAACACACTGCCTAATGGATAGAAAGACTGCACACATTTTAGCAACTCATTGACTTTCACAATTCATATTAAATTTATTTTAAATTTTAAAGTTAAAACATTTTAAATAACTAAAAATCTTTAAGACTTCTTTTTATATATATATATATAAAAGCAGTTTCAACAACTTAAGCAAAGTTAACAGGAGTTCCTAGGTTTCAACTGGTATTTATTGTACCATAGCAAACAATTCAAGGTAAATGGAGGGTGAAGCAAAAAAAAAGAAAGAGAATATAATTTTTTTAAATTAAGGAAGAAATGTCAAGCAAATGTTGTATTGTGTGTATTAGCTACCTCCTATTATCTACAGTGTTCTTTTATCTGGTTTATCAATGCATGAATCACTTTACTCAAACTTTTGTTTCCAAATGTCCTTAACTTAATCTTGCTTTTGTCCTGAAATTGGAATACAGATATTTCACAAAGTTTCTGTTTATGTGATAGTCTGTTAAGTGGCTGTGGGCAATTTTTGTCCTTCTAATTTAATTTTTTTTTTTTTTCCTTCTATCCTTGCCATCTGAGGCACTTGGTCTAGCTGTGTGGTTGGAGTTGTCATTCACCTCTGAATCAAAATATCAGTGAGAAAACAAAGTACTTCCTGAATTTACTTTACAAGCCAGATAGAAAAGATGACAGTAAGGGAAGTATCAGTCAGAGATAACAATTGTGTCCATGGCTGTCATAAAAAAATACACTTATACAACTAGAAATAAAATAAAATAAAATAAAAAAATAAATCCAAACAGGTCCTTCAGTAGGGTTGACTGAATAATTCATTGTGAATAAATTATCCAGCAGATGTACTCTCCACACATTGCTTTTTGTTTGTTTGTTTGTGAATGATTTATGTACAGACCTTTTCTTCTGCTAATATATTCCTTATCTGGAAATGTTCACCAGTCTTTGTGCAAATCAAAGATACTTCCAGAAAATTATTTTGTAGTAATGTTAACATTGTGGGTCATAAATATGGTTCATTTAGCTCAGTGTCCTGTGACCACTATAAGAAAGTTAGGATATAAGAAAATAACATCTTCTCATTGAGAATCTTCTTTTAGTAAACTCTTACAGATTGTGAAAACCAATATTTTTCAGACTTCCATGAGGGAAATCACATCAAGGTTTCTTTGCAGAACTGTTTATATATCATTTGCCATGAATGTGTCAAGTTACTTTTTTACTCACTGTGTCTATGATTTCTCCTCTTTAATTCCACCACAGGAAGCAAACTTGCTTTTCCCATCAAATTTGCTACTGGGTCCATTTTTCTATTGTGGACAGTCATACCATAATCACAGCTTTTGTGATGGTCACTCAGTCATGCACACGTACAAAAACAAAATGAGAGCAGATCTCAAGGGATCATTTAGAATATAGTTTATATCAACTGAGCCTGCATGACTCCTACCAGCTGTTGATGTAATCTGTTTTTTAAATTCTCTGGTGATGAAGACTCCATAGTATTCCTAGTCAAGCTGTTCTTTACCATTACAAAGTTGTTCTTCATGTCTAACTTCAGTATCTCTTACCATCAAAGCCATTAATTCTCATATTTTGGCACTGAGTATAGTGAGTAGGTTGTTGCCTTTTTAGTTTTGGAAGTTTTTTAGATACCTCAGCCTTAGATATTTCAGTTTTCTTAATTTAAACAGCTTGAACCTTTTCTTCTTTTTCAGTGGTCCTCTGCAGATCTGTTATCCTCCCTTCCATTGTTCCCTGTTCTCCCTCTGATGTGATTCATGAAGTTCCTTCACAGTACTCCAGCTGAGGCCTTCCAAAGTGGTGTAAGAGCTGAAAGATTTGTTCATATTTTTTTGCAAGCTATATTCTACTTACACATCTCAGTATGATGTTTGCCATCTTCAGAACAGCATGGTATTTTTGATCATGTTCAGACTGTAGTCTAGTCTATCCCTTGGATCTCTTTCCAAAAACTGCTATCTAGCCAGCTGTTCCCCATCCTGTGTTTGTGAAGCTGATTATTCCTGCCTATTTGCAGTATCTCACACTTGTCCCTATTGGATTTAGCCCAGTTTTCCAAGACCATTTCTCTAATTTACAATGATCGTGCCAAATTCTAGGTCTGTCTCCTAGATATTTCAGACACACTCAATTTCATTACACATGGAGATTTAATAATCTGTTGGAGTTTGTTTGTTTGTTTGTTCTGGTTGTGTTTTTCCTTATTTTATTAGCTCTCTATTCTGTTGTACATATAATTAATAATATATACTGAAGAGAGACTTTTTGTAGATATCTGTAAATTTTCTGCTTATGCCTCTTTTCTGAGCAAACAAGTAATAACATATTAAGTCTCCTCCTTTTAAGTGTCTCCTCAAGTTGAAACATTCCAAGAAAAATTAATTTAGTATCATTTCACACAGAAACAGTGATCTTTATTCAACCTCTGTGATACAATTTCAGCTCTACAGGATCCCTTTTTGGGGCAGTAGGTTGTAAAGAACACTGTAGCTTGTGTAATGTATCTAGATAGTACGTAATCCAGCTTCCTGTTTCATTTATAATCTTCTTTAAAAAAAAAAACAAAAAACAAAAAACAAAAAAAAACTCCTGACATATGTTAATATTTGCGAATCATACAGTGCAACACTGAAGTTCTTAGTGAACTATCACAGTGACTTCCAGTCAATAATAATTCATTTAGATCTCCATTTAATTAGCTAAGTCACTGGATGCTGTTTACCGTGCTGACTGCTGTTGTCTTTGAATGTTGTTGATGAGTCCAAGTCCCAGCTACAGCAAGAGACACAACTGCACTGCTCAGATAGCCTAATCTGAGCTTATGCAGTAAAAAATGATGTTTCTAGTGCTGAAAATATGAAATAAAACCTGTCTCTCATGCTCCATCTTTCTCAGATATCCAAAATCTGAGTTTGTTGCAATATAATGACTAATTTACAAAAAGAATAATAATAAAAAATATTATTGTGCAACAACAAAGAAAGTTATCAAAGTAGTTTTCCTGATATGAGAAGAGATCATCCCAGTATTTCTAAAAACAAGAAATAATCTTCAAGTCAGTGACTCAGGTTCGGTTCACATTTAGCCTCAATCTGCGTTTAGGATTAGATGCTGGGGTTTTTTCCCTTTTGCCAGATTGTGTTCAGATCTTGTTTGTTCTGAAGGTTGTAAGCTAAGTAGTACCTGTCACGTGTCGGAAACACAAATACACACTGCCATACTTTACATCGTATATGCCTGCAATCAGTGTACTTAAACATCTAACTCTAGTTATGGTGTAAAATTTTAATAACAAGAGTGGTGGAGGGTAAATGCCACAGCAGTTCAACATTCAGAGATGAAGTACTACATTCTGGATAAACTAGGGCATATAACTAGACTCCTAAAATTCACAGAAGTATTATCTTTGTGAGTATTTGCTTAAGTTTTGCATTTTGATTGCAGAGTTTTTACAGTAAGTAATTCATGTTCCTTGTAAAAAGCACAAGCATTTATTGAATTATGTGGCAAGTATTATCTCTCTACAGTAACATTTCCAAACAAACTGTACACCAACAAATGTCTACATCTTCTGAATCTTCCTTTAATAACCTTCATAGTAAATTGTTGTATTTGTAGAGTGATTGAAAATAAATTTTATTCTTTTTTTTGAAATCAATGGTGGGTTGAAATTCCTGGTACGGTTTTACAATACCTTGCTAAAAGAAGTTGCTAAACTGTTTTAATATCTTTGTGTCAGTGCCTCCTACTTTCCCATGTTTAACTTTTATGATGTTTGTCTGAAAAACTAGTGAATTTGTTTTCATTCAGGGAAGGTTAAAGCCAATGTGTTAACTCTTTACTTCGTTTTCCTCATTTTTCAAAATACCTTTCTCTAAGTATATGCTCCCTTGGGAAATACCTTTTGATGTGACATCCCAAAGGAATAAATGTCACTAGTGTGACTCTCCTAGTGCCTATATTGGAAAGTTCTTCATGTACAAAAAATAAACAAGTTGCTGGGCTACCACTCACATTACCTGACTGCTCTATAAAATATGATTTTCTATATCTGAGGGGTTCTTGGCCATGACCAACACAATGATTGGCAGAACAAGATGAAAGGATTGTTTATTTTGATGTACTGCCTCTGCTGTCATCAGGCCCTTCACACTAGTATCTTCTACGTCTGCCAACACAGATATTGTATCTCATCAAACTAATTAACTTACAGTAGCTTCCATGAATATGTAAGACAAAATTAGTATATCCTGCATTGAATGGCAGATTTCAAAGAGTCTGTAAGTGTGAGGCTCATCTAACAAAGCATAGATGTTTACCATGAAACCATCTACATCTTGATCAGCCTCTCTTTCTACTTAGTGGACAGTAATTTTTGGGACCTAGGATAAGAAGTCTGAGGTTGGAAATATTAATTTATCTGAGTAAATCACTTCTTATGAGCTCAGTAAACACTGTCCAGATTTTAAGGAGTAAGATGGGATGAACATCATGACATAGAATCGTCTGGTATGTACTGAAAAGCACCATATTTTGGGTGTAGTTACAACCAAGCTCATGTCTGATTAAATTGCATCAACACATCTGTATTGATTCAAAAAATAATAATAATTAAAAAAAAATAATAAGTGAGAGATGTTAAACAAGAGTTTAGCCATGCTTATTACTTTCAGGTAGACACATTTTACTTTATAAAACAAATGCAATGATTTCACTCTGCTTTATCTCTGCACACCTTACTTGTAATGATTTCTGAATCATGTGACTATATATTTCATTAAATTCAATGAGAGTGTTTGTTCATGTCTATTAATCCGAGTCCCCAAACTCTAAGTGAATTTAATTTAAATATGACTATATAAAAGCATAATTGACATTGTTTTTAAAAGAAAGTCTCAGTGTAGAAAATTATGTAGAGGATTATTGATCATTGGAGAAGAAGTATTACATTCACATAATGACTTATTTCAGTGCTAGTCTTTCTTCTCTTATGCTGGCTCTTGTGCTGCAGCTTCCTACTTTGTTGGCAGTGACATTGGCGTTAAATGCCCTCTGTTTCAGAACCACCTTGCAATAATGTTTTAAAGCTTTCAATCCAAGACTTACTAATTATGAGTGTACCAGGTAACACAGCTCTGGTGAACAATTTCGAAGAAATTCTTATAAGTGCAACATTTAAGAGGTCATAATTTGCATTTTCAGAATGGAAATGATAATTTAATTGCTTTATCACAAAACAAACAAATACAAGACTTAGAAAATGGGAGTTGCAGAGATTTTTACATTCCTGTGGTTGGTGATCATATACAACCCGTGTTCATGTTGCTGATCCTGTTGTCTTCCATTTGGGTTGCATTTGGCCTCTCCATTGCCTCACCAAGCTCCATGGGGCTAATCGCCTAGTGAGCTGTTCCTGAGAAGCTGGCAAAGGCAAGCTAATTCTGAGACTGTTCTCCCATCACGCACACTACTTACAATAGGATAATTCAAAATTATTTGCAATGTGGGTTTATACTGAAATAAAAAAAAAACCTTTATTAATCTCAAGTGGAAGCGAGTGGAGTAAAAGGAGAATCTCAATGCTCATGATTTTGGAAACATGGCCAAATACACTATCGCTATTGTTAATAGTAGAAGATCCAGAACCATAGAGTGTTCATAAGTAACTTATTTTTTAGAAATCACAGTATGGGTGAGGTACTAGTAGGCTTGATTTATCTTAAGATCTTCAGAATGATTCAGCATTACTTTATCTGTTGTTGGCAGCAAACACTAAGTTTTCTCAAGGATCCAAGAACTACTTTGAAAACAATACAGTTTAGTACACAGAAGAATCAAAATAAATCATACAAATTTTAAAATTTATTCCGAAAGATAGGCATGTAGTATCTGAGAACTCTTGTTCTGGTAAATTTAAGAGTTTGACTTTGGACACCAAATCAAGGATACTGCAGCTTAAATTTGTTGCTAATTTCTTCCTTTCTTTTTAACGTTGAACAGATATATCAAAATACTTGACCATTATTTTAAGGAAGAATCAGATCAAAAAGATTCTGCCATTACACAATTCCTTCTCTCTTTTTATCAGATGTATTTATGACAAGATTTACTACTTTTTGTATCATCAAATTACCTGCTAAATACCAACTATTCACTGATGTAAGGTGAAGCAAACACTGGATACTGATGTGATCTATCACTCACCAGCATAATATCTATATACTAAAATAATAGCTTTCTGTGTGCTGTATGTCTGTCTCCTCATGGCTACAAATTAAAAGAAACAGAATTTTAAGGATAATTCAGCGAACAACTAGAAAACATTGAAAAAAAAAATAATATTTCTGACATGGAAATGACAGAAAGGATGAAGCTCTGAAGGCAACTTCACGACTTCCTTGTGAAGTCACCAACTCTAAATGAGACCATCCCTGAAGGAGACTGCTATATATGAAAGATTCCCTTAAAATGTGTTTTTTAGAAAATAATCAATACACTTATTCATTATAAGAAATTTAACTGCAGTTCCACAGCTTTTAATATAGTGATTACAGCAGGTAACTTATTCTAAATTAAAAACTTAGTTCACAGAACTAAATAAAATCACAGTGCTAAATAAAATCCAACTTGGTCTGCCTTAAAATTTAATAAGCTTTCTTCATAAAAGTAATGGTTCCATGGGATGCTCCTTCAAACTACAAATAATTTTATGCTGGCACATCATGTAATCTCAATGGTAACATGTTTGTTTACTATTCCCTTTTAGTAGAAAATCCCCAAATGCAAACAAATTTCTGACACTATCCATTCATGTAAATGCAAAATCTTACTAGAGTGTCATCTTCCAAAATGCTCTAGTATTCAATCCACTCTGCCAGTTTAGTCATTTTTATGGAAATGCCTCATGGCTAGTTTTCACAGCATTGCTAAAATAAATTTTACTTTGAATCTTAAATATCATTGAGGAAATATATTAAAAGGAATGCATTGTACTTGATAATTGAGCAATCAAAAATGGAATAAATGGTGTGTCCAGCTAGACATATTATTTCTTTGTTTTCTAATCCTTTTGTTGTGCTTCATTTTGCAAGTCCTCCATACGGCTGAATAGAAAATGTTATCAATAAAGGCAAGCCATTAATCCACCCATGACAAAAATTAAGATATATTTGTCCTTTAAGGCTGACTGCCTCTGTTCTGTTCAGCTATGGAGGTCAATAACCTGTAAGTGTTTAATGAATATTGCTGTAATGTTACTTTCATTATTGAATTAGAGATGGCTTTGAAGAAGACATAACGGTTTGATCTGTTTTGTTTTATATTTTTTAAACTTTAGAAAATACGTGAGTTATATTTCTTCAGTTAATATTTGGAAGGAACATGAATATTTACTTAAGATTTACATAAATAAAAACATTTAAAAATTAATAATAAATAATAATCTTTCAGTCTGTTCATGAAGACATTTTTACTTTTGAGAATCCTAGCAAATCTGAAATAGATTTATTGCTGTAGACTATTTCACAGTCCTGGGATTAAATTATTACCATGTAATTTTATATAAATATTTTATATATTCATTATTTAATATTAGTCTTTATTACCAGCAGATTAAGAAAATTGAAGGGCCAATTAAAATCACAAAGATGTCTCTGGCAACAGAATAAGAAAAATTCAGATTTAATATCCATTCAGAAGATGAACTTAAAACCAGATGTACATGATCTGTTCTTCAAAGCACTTGATGAAAGCTCAGAAAGGCATAAAACAAGCTGCATCCAATTCTAGCAAATGTGCAGTGAACATGTCTGAGAACAGGTTTACTTCTAGCCATAATACTTTTAAAGTGGTCTAAAGAAACTACCCTCATTAGCAGTTCTCTAAATACACCAGGCAACATATGGAAGATTTTTTCTGGCCCTCAAATAGGCACTCAATTTGCACTGGAATACCAAAAGTTGGTCTCTGAAATTGTCCTGGATATTTACACTGCTATGTATTTTGTGAGTTCCAGCAAAGAAGGAAAAGGAAGAGTTACCCTTTCTTCTGCCTTCATAAGAATATGGATTTTGTAAGAATAAGTTATATAAATAATTGATTGCAGTTTCTTATCAGAAATCTGAGTACACAGGAATTTTCTGCAGAAATCTGACATGTTCCAGTTTTCCTAGCAAAGCAGATATGAAACCAAATTTCTTAGAAATATGAGAATTCAACTTCATTGAAAACCTTTTTGTCTGTTGGAAATGAATAATTCTTAAACCATTAAACATTAGATAATAACTTAATTGGATAACAAGGACATACAGAAGTCTAAATTATATTTTAAAACTTCCTGTACTGACTTCATTGGTTCACGTACAAGATTGCTTATAGCCTGCAACATCACAGTACAGGGCACTGAACAGATATATAAAAGATGATTCTTTGAGGATTATAGGTATTTTTAAGTAAGTATATACAGTCCTTACTTCTTTTGTGTTTTGTGAAATCTTGAAATTCTGCTTTATCTTTTTCGTTCATTCTCCAGAAAGACATCAGATAGACATTAGCTTACCTTACGGAAACACGTTTGTGTTCAAACTATTACTGTCTTAGGAAGCTCAGCAGTCATTCCAGTTATTTTGCTTATAAGACAATTTCATGGTTATGTTTGTGTTTAATAAGGTTGTTTGGGTTATTTTTTTATTATTATTTATTTATTTAAAATTAAAGCTAAGCATGTGAAAATGTCATTATCCAAGGAATCAAACTATCCCGAGATAAATATGCCTCATAAATAAGAGACATACTTCTTTCAACTAATGTTAGATTAGAAATACAAATGAGTAAGGAAATTAAATCACGGGAAAAAACTAAACCAAAACAAACAAACAAAACCAAAACAACCAACCTCAGGGAAAAATAAAATTATTCACATAGTGGTCAGGAAAAGGTAAATATACTAGTATGTCATATCTGCTCTCCAAATATATTAAAAACAGTCTCAAATGAGGAACAGAAAGGACAAAAGGAGATCTCAGATACTGTTATCAGCATTTTTCATAACAGTTCTTTTGGCCATTAGGTGTGTGTAACGTGAGTCAGAAAAAGATATAGATGCATACGTACTTAAAAATGTTGCCAAACTGCTCACAAAATTTGTGCGCATGTGTGTGAAAGGACAATTGCAAGTCAGTTTCTCACCTCTGTGACAGATCACCCATCAACTCTTTTGCAGAGCTGTCTTTTAGAAATTGCTGTTTTATTTAGTAGAATGCTTTCTAGCTGTTACAGTTGCAAAAAAAAATATTTGTGTTGTGAAAAGGGTATTAAATGGAGTAGTGTCCTATTTCCAGGCATAACGCCAAGTGAGATCTATTCATCAAAGAAGGCTATTAACCTTTATACCTAGACCCTCACTTGTCAATATCCTTAACTTTCATTCCAATGATAATTTTATCAGAAAAATTTGATTCTTTTAGTCCCTCATTCCAATCTGCCAATCACATCTGCTGAAGCATCTAGCTTTCTTGCTGGCCTTCTTAATGTTATACGTTATAAATATAATGATTTTAAATATAGGAAACTGTGGAAGAGGAGAAATTAAACTGAATAGAATAATAAGATAAATAACACTGCTTGTATTTTCACTTCTTACTGGTATTGCTATTTACATTACTATGAAGCACTTTCATTTATGATTAGTCAAAATTTTCTATTCTTCTGTTACTGGATTCTGCCAAAGAATTTATCGTCTGTCATTTTATAATGCCACACAACTCAAAATCTTCCACCCACATAAAAGTCCAGATCCCTACAGCTTAGAAACAGGAATGTGGTTTATATCAAAACATGAAGCCAACTTGTACTGTGTGAAAGTATCATTTTGCTTTCTTAATGTGTCTAGTCTTTGTTCTAAAAAAACATCTTTTTACGGTCATATTTTTTCAGCACCTGGGCTTGTTTTCTCTTTAGATACAAGTTTCTCACTAATTCCAATCTTCTTTCTGACATATTTCTTTCAGTCCTACAACTCCTTAACCCTTCTCAATTAATGGGAATGAATTTCACTTGCCCTAATTTAAGGGATTTTTAGCTCCAGACTCAGACATCTAAATGTAGGTGTCTGCAGACAGTTGGGTTTCCTATAGTAGTCTCTGGAGAGCTGGATCTCAATTTAATTGATCATGCATATATTTCAAAAGCTAGTTCAAATACCCTGTGGTATCCAATATACTTACATAGTTGATACGATTCAGGACCTGGGTATATAATGCAGTGATATGAAAACTGATGCTCTTATGCAGTTGATGTTCTTCTGCTGCATGCCAGGAAGGATATACAAGAGCATCTCAAATTACACTCATGTTTAGGTGACTGAAATAGGCACCTGTTCAACCTGATCATCGAAGTCAGAAAGCAATTCAGCTGAATGAAATTAGATACATAGTATAGGAGGAGATAAAAGCTCTTTAGGATCTGCTGGCTGACCTGTTCTCCTCTCACTACAGAGAATAATTAAGACCCCTAGGGCACATAAGAACAGCTACAGACTTTGTAGACATATGCAACCTGAATTTCACCTATTCCGTCTCTTTTTACACTGCAGACTCTAGTCCCAATGCCATTCTCCTGATACGCTTTTTTTTTTTTACAAAACCTTTTCCTTCCCTGATGGATAATGTTTATATCTGTCTTTTCTCACATTCATTTACCATAAACCTAAATACTGATTTTCTTCTGTCTCCATCTATTTTCTGTCCCTCCTAGTTTTCTGTTTATATCCTTCCCATAAATTGCTATAGGTGTGGTCCACGTGCTTAAAGTTAAATTCTTGCAATGTTGGTACCAAATCTAGAGGTAAAAATTTGCCTCCTTTTATAGTCAATGTAGTAAGGCAGAAATTTTTTAAAAAGTGTTTCAATGGAATTACTTTAGGTAGTAATTCTAAGATTATAATAATTATACTCCCAAATGTGGTGTTTTGTGGGTTTTTTTTTCCCCATTGAGTACTGCTTGGAAATTTTTTTTGTGAACTTAAGAGTGCAAGTTGAACAAGTTCTAGAATGTTAGAGATTTTCCCTGTTTTACCAATATTTATGGCTCAAATCACGCATGAAATATCTATTTCCAATTTAATACCAATTATCTAGTAACACATCCACCAGTATTTTACCTTCATACACACAACCACAATGTTTGACTTGTTAACCTCATATGTATTGTAAAACATTAAAAAAAAAATAATAGAAAAAGAAGCACTTGTGTGTTGCTTGTGCGTATTTTGCTGTTTACTTTGGCATGCTGAAGAACAGAGGAGCCCAGAGAAAGCTCACTCATCCTTTGCAAACTTGCCACTTTGCTGCCAATATTTGATCTCCAATCCCAGATCTTGTTTATTTTCTTTGTAGTGAATTATCATTATGGCATTGTGCCTTTTGAACAGGCTTCATTGACTGAAAAATGTGCTCTCATCTGGCCAAGTGAAAAATATGTAATGTCTTCTAACAATTATTCCAATGAGACTTCTTTTAGGACCCTTTTAAAAAGTAATGCAATGGTCATAACTCCAAAACCATGAATATTCAGCAGTGTAACCACTGTCAGTCTAAAATAGATTGCAAATCAATAAGAATGAAAAAGAGTTCTTAATCAGCTTTTGATTGTGATTGTTGAAGTCATCCAAGGGACTCCTGTACAAGACTAGACTTAAAATTTTCTTACTAGACTAAAAGTGGTCATAGATCTCTTGTGGCAAATTCCAGCTAACACAGTGAGTAGTTTTAACAGAAAAGTCATACAACTTGTGTGCAAAAGAAAGAGATTACAAAACACATTAAGAACAGTTAAAGTGCTTAACACAATTAATAAAGTGTATCAGTGATTCCTCTTCACCCATATATAATGTAGACTTGAGAATTCAACAACCAATTTGAAAAAAAAAATGTAAATGTAAATGTGTAATGAATATAGTAATATAGGTTTTAATTCAAGGGAATAATTAAATATTCTTTCAAGTTCTGTTCCTTTAAGGAGACTTTTCAAGAGTCTCCTTATTTGGCATGCTCTGGTTGAAGTGCAAGTGATGATGAAGTGATACATAACCTGGAAACATCCGTCAGATTAAGGGAAGGAAAAATCTTTTTTTTTTTTTTTTTTTTTTTTTTTTCCCCCTTAGTTATCTCATCCTCCAGACTTTCTTGTCTCATCTTCTTGGTGATGCACAATGGAAGAGGGATGTTATGGCAGGTGCTGTTAGGAGCATTGCTCCAACCCCATAAGAAGATGATACCCTCCATATCATATCTAGCCTTAGATATGAAGGTGAAAATTTAGTCTGATCCTAAGTAGTTTTGAGAGACAATGTATCTAATTGTTATAGCCTGGGAACAGGCAGCTCTAATGATGTAGATGATATAAACAAACAAAAAAGTGTTATTCTTAATAAAAAAAGCACGCTTCTTTAGAATTACTTCTACCTGCACCTCAGTACAATCTGTGATTAAATACCACTGATTTACAGATAAATTACATATCAGTAAGGATAGCAGGAAGGTCTGATTCTAGTAGCTCAATAGAAAATAAAATGCATTGATTTAAATTCATGCTCTAGCACTTAGGACAATATCCGTCTGCCAACAGTTACTCAGATACTTGTACAGGGAGCAAATAATTTCATATTTCCTACCTGTGAGATCAGGATATGTGTGTGTATGTGTATTCTTCTGAACCATCTGGCACCAGCTGTCCTCAGTGGGATAACCAGTTAAGCCAGGCCGTAGAGTAGACAAGACGGGTATATGAACCCTTGGGGACCAATACTCTGTAACATCCTAATTAATGACCAAGCTGATGAACTGGACTCCACGCTCAGCAAGTTTGCAGATGACAAAAAACTGGGAGAAATGGTTCATAACCCAGATAGTTGTTCTGCCATTCAAAGGGACTTCAAAAAGATGAAGAAATGAACTGTCAGGAATCTCATGAACTTTTAATCCTGGAAGATATTCTAAACCCAACCAAATATAGTCCTGAACAATCTGCTGTAGATGTCTCTTCCTGACCAGGGCTTGGACTAGATGATCTCCCAAGATACCATTCAACTTCAGCCATTCTTTGATTCTGCAATGATACCAACTGTGATTTTAAATTATGAAACAGATATATCTTTTAGCACTCATTATTATTGTCCTATCCACAAAGAAAAGGAAATACAGAAAGCAGCATATAAAGTTCTTTGTTGTTTGTTTTTTTTATCTGAAATATAGAAGTTTGTTTTCAAAATTTGGATTTGAAAATTTTCATTCCGTTTTCTTAAATGATGATTTTAACAAAATATCATTGTAATGGATCTGTCTGGGAATTAGTTTTCTTCACAATAGTCTCTATGGTTCTTTGATAAAAACGATGGTGATACCACTTCAGTGTTTTAGCTACTGCTGAACATTTCTTGCACGGTGTCAGGGCCTTCTCTGTTTCTCATTCTACCCCCACCCAGGGTGCAGACTTGGGGTGGGGAGGAGGTTGGGAGGAGCAGAACCAGGACAGCTGACCTAAAAAGAGCAGAGGTATTCCATATCATACAATGTCATGCTCAGCAATAAAAAGAGGTGGTGGTAGGAGTTTTTTCTAAAGTAGTTATTTCTTGGAGACTGGCTGGCCACCAGTCATCTGATGGAAAGTGGTGAGTGATCACCTTTGCAGCATTTGGGTTGGGTTTATTTTTTTATTCCACTTCCCCACCCCCTGTTCACTTACTAAACTATCTTTATCTCAGCCTACAAGTTGTTTTGTTTATTTTGCCTTCCAATTCCCTCCCCCACCTGCTGGGGAAAAGTGAGAGGACAGTTGGGTGGAGTCTTACCTGATGGCAGGGTCAACTAGACAATCATTTAGATCAAATACAGATATGAACTCACATGGTAATAAAACAAGGATCAAAGCTAAAAGCAAGTATTGTAAATACATTAGCATCTGAAATTCTGCTATGTTAAGCAAAGACAAATACCACAGAGGTTTCATGACACATGGAGTTGTATTTTGTAGCTGCTAGAGTAAGATTAGTGGTATAAATTACTCTCAATCGTCCAGATTATTTAGTTATCATTCACAAAATTGCAGCAGTTCCAGACTTGTGCTATTTGGATATCTTATGATAGTATTCAATTTAATTGACTGCACACAACCTAAAAGTGGCAGTTTTGCAAAATTGCTTTTCATTTCACTTTACATTTGTGTCTGAGAGACCACAGAGTCATGAACAAAAGGGCAGTGAACATGGCTTTAGAAAAATTGCAAGAGACAATCTTTCTTTTGCTATCATCTGAGTTTCACTGGTACTGCCTAACGTTCATGGGGGGAAAAAAATTGTTAAATAGGCATGGAACTCGCCTATTATTTGGTGTGAGAAGCCTACTTGCTAGGTAGGACATACTTGTTTCATGTGCCCTCATGCCTGTTCTCTTTGCATCCCCCTAAATCAGCTGTACCCTGAGTGTACCTGCAGCTTGGGTCTCTGCTCATTTGTCTTCACCTGGTGCCTGAGCCCAAAGGATTGAGCTGCAGTTTTTCAGTTATGATCAATTCCAAGTGAGAAGCACGGCATATGGGTCCATCAGTTCAGGACAAAGATGGTTTTGCAAACTGGGTTTCAGATCAAGTATCTTACTGCAGAATTTTCTCTGTTTGACCTTTGTAGATACTCTGTTTTAAAAGTCATATTAAGAATTTTCAAATAAAAGAATATTCAGTAATGTAAAGCACGTTTCTATTGTATATAGTCCAAATACTGGTGCAAGATATCCTGTTTTATTGAAAGACTGGACCTGATGCCAGCTTTCTAAACATTAATGGAAATGAAGACAAAGGTCTCATGTTCCAAAATGACAGAACTATTTTAACCAGATGCAGCTGGAACACGACTGATTTCCTAGAGGCTACTTTAGTATCCAGTAGTTGAAATTCAAGGAACATTTTTGAAAATTTATGCTAGAATATACTTATCCTTTTTTTTCCTTGTTTCTGTATTTGGAACTATCACTGAGTATCTAGACTGGTGGGCAGATGTAGGATTGCTTCTTTATTGATACAGGTACTGTTCCCTAATCCAATAGCAAAAGGCACGTGTGCATCAGCGCCTGCACACTACCCTGAAAATGCTAAGTATTCACCACCCTGAACACCAGTTTGTGTTCAGCTCAGGATTTATCAAGCATTGGATACTTTGCTTAGAATGAGCATTCAGAGATTAATTTTCCATTAAAATTAATTTGATATAAACATTTTGTATCATTTGGGTGAATTCATTGCTTTTCATAACTCTTCTGCTTAACTGGCTAGACTACATGAGAGAATTTAAGAAAAGCTATTGCACAACAGGGCAAATCTGCCCATAGGAATTCAATTCATTTGAGTCACCTGTGTGTTCATAAGACGTTTTTAGATACTTATGTGGCTCTTACTGTTAAATTTGAAAAATTCAGGACTAAAGAGCCTTTTCTTAGCAAATAGTGAAGTTTCATATTTCAGCCTTATAGTCACTCCTAATGTGCTTCCCTCAGTGGTAATGCTGAAATAGTTCTGAACTAGTAAAATAAACCTTTAAAAAGTTTCAAGCAGATTTTCTTGAATTAAAAATGATGATTTATGATTATGCGAACTAGGTTTAATATGCATTAGGAATTCAAATGCTGTTGCAATAATTTTTTAGTAAAAGCTGCTTTTTAGAACTACCTTTGCACATTCTCTCCACAAGCAATAATTCTTCATCTATAGAGTAATTTATTTCTTCTGGTTTTAATATGTTACAGATGAATGGTTGTATGTCTTTCCTGTTAGAGCATTACAAGACAGGCCACTTTTGCATTAGGCTGGTACTACAACAGATACCTGTGGTGCTCTTCATGGTTCATGTGGTACTAATTTAAATGGGAAGTTGCACATATTTCATTGAAACACTTGGTAAAGCCAGCTTTCACAGAAGGGTGCAAATGATGGACTGTTCTCTGTGTGCAGCTGAACTGCTCTAAATGTGTCAGTGAGGGTTATGGATCATTTCATTCACCCATCAGCTCTGGTCCGCTGTGTGTACAAATCACAGTATAGTGTCATCCAACAGAACATTCCTGACAATGCTAGAACATTTATAGTACTACCATTTTTAATAGGAGTTCTGCAACCCTGTTTAAATAGTATTACTTCTTTAACCCCTTAAACTCTGAATTTGTAATATTTTTTGGTTTCCTTCTCGGCTAGTTGCAGTGTCTCCAGTTTGGACTCTTTGCTCATTTTTCTTGGCTTCATAGCCACTGGGAGATGAAATAAGAGACACTCAAGGTTAAAGGTAAGTTGCAGCTAGGACCTACATTTGAGTCTTTTAGCCTCCATAAATAGTATGCTATTTTCTGTTTTTTTCTTAGCAGTGATCTTTGGATAATTCAATATCCCCTGAGCATACAGTCTCTTTAAATATCAAACAGGCCACCTTCCTTCTCTGTCAAGAATTGATTGAATTAATGATAAATGTTACATGATTAGCGAACCCTTTGTCTTCCCATCATCAGGAAGAAAAATATTTTTGACAGTTGAAGTATAATATTTTCCTATTACCTAGATTTTACAGCTGAGAAAAGGAAGAAACTTGATGAAATTTAAAGAAAACTTTGCCAGTGGCTTGATGTCACAGACAGGAGAAACTGCAGCAAGAAATCCAGTATAACTATAATTATTTTTAAAGTAAAAGCATTTATTTGTATTTAGAGAGTGGCCAACTATTTTAGCACTTACTTCTTTTGTATTACTTGTTCTGTGTGGGAACTGATCCCTCCTAATCCTGCATGAAAGACTGACAGAGCTTGCACATAGAAATAAACGAATCATAGAAACATAGAATCATAGAACCATAGTGGTTGGAAGGGACTTCTGAAGATCATCAAGTCCAACACCCCTGCAAGAGCAGGGCCACCTAGAGAAGATGACACAGGAATGTGTCCAGACAAGTCTTGAAAGTCTCCAGAGAAGGAGACTCCACAACCTCTCTGGGCAGCCTGTTCCAGTGCTCCACTACCATCAGAGTAAAGAAGTTTTTCCTCATGTTGAGGTGGAACTTCCTGTGTTGTAACTTGGTGCTATTTCTCCTTGTCCTACCACAGGGCACCACTGAAAAGAGATTGGCTCATTCTTGACATCCACCCTTCAGATGTTTGTAGACATTAATAAGGTCCCCTCTTAGTCTTCTCTTCTCAAGACTAAACTGTTCCAGGTCTCTTGGCCTTTCCTCCTAAGACACATTCTCCAGTCCCTTAATCATCCTGGTAGTCCTCTGTTGGACTCTTTGCAGCATATCCCTGTCCCTCTTGAACTGGGGAGCCTTGAACCAGCCACAATACTCCTGATGTGGTCTTATGAGGGCAGAGTAGAGGAGGAGGAGAACCTCCCTTGACCTGTTGGCTGCACTGTTATTAATACATCCCAAGATACTATGGCCACAAGGGCACATTGCTGTCCCATGGATAACTTGTTCAGCAGGATCCCAAGGTCCTTCTCTATGGGGCTGCTTTTGAGCAGGCCAACCCCTAATCTATAATGGTGCATGGTTTTTTTCCTGGTGTTTTTTTCCTGGTACTTCCCAAACATACAAGTATACATATTTAGGCTTCCCTTTAATCTCTAATTGCTATTCAATATAAAGGGTTGTAAGTATTCAATATTTTCCTGAATTGAATCTGCACATGAATGTAAGTGCAAGGGAGATGTTCACTCTAGTGAAATTAAAGCAACTTATTAATGATATTGAAGTTATGATCTCTTGGTAAACCAAAACCTACAGTCACTAGAGATTGACAGGCCTAACTCAGACTTCCTGTTCTCTTGGTGGACTGTGGGAAGGGCTCATATATGCTGGGGACCAAAACTTACACAATGTGAGTATCTTCTGGTTGGGAAGTTATGGATCTAGAAGTATGTATTTAAGAAACATGGTTTGAAAAGTTTTAGTACAAATTTTCACAACTGGTAACTTCCCAAATCAGTTTACCATGTCATAGCCCTTCAGAGAGTAGCTAATTTTGGACCCATAATACTTCACTAGAACACACCTATCTCAATTAATAACTGACATCAATTCCAAGCACTGTCCTTCTGTGCATCTCATTGGTACATGGGAAGTGCTTTGAAAGAATGCATTGGGTTTACATGGCAAGGTTTTGGAAGAGAGGTGGTTATATCACCCCTGCAAGGGTGGCTTTTGTGATAAGCTACTAAAAGCTTCTATGTCCAACAGAGCGAACACCAGCCAGCTCCAAGATGTACCTGCCAGTGGCCAAGGCTGAGACCATCAGAGATGGTGGTAGTGCATCTGGGATAATATATTTAAGAGGGAAGAACGCTGTGCAACTGCTGTTGAAGAGCAACAACTCTGCAGACACCAAGGTCAGTAATGAAAAAAAGGGGCATCAGAGCAGAGATTCTCCTGCAGCCCATGATGAAGATTATGGGGAAGCAAGCTGTTCCCCTTCAGCACATGGAGGTCATGGTGGAGCAGATATCCTCCTGCAGCCCATGGAAGACCCACACCAGAACAGGTGGATGCCTGAAGGAGGCTGTGACCCTGTGAGAGGTCTGTGCTGGAGCAGGTTCCTGGAAGGACATGTTGACCTGTGGGGAGAAGAGTCTACACTGGAGCAGGTTTGCTGGCAGGACTTGTGGCCCTGTGAGGAACCCATATTCAAGCAGTCTGTTCCTGAAATCCATGGAAAAGACACATTCTGAAGCAGTTTATGAAGAGCTGCACCCTGCAGGAAGGATTAAGTTTGGAGAAGTTAATGGAGGACTTTCTCCTGTGGAAGGGACCTCACACTGGAGCATGGAAATTGTGAAGAGTCCTCCCTGTGAAGAGGAAGGATTGGCAGAAAACAATGCATGATGAACTGACCACAACCGCCATTTCCCATTCCCCTGCGCTGCTCAGGGGAGGAGGGAGGGAGATCAGGAGTGAAATTGAGAATAGTAAGAAACATGAGGTGGGAAGAACATGTTTTTTTTTAAGGTTTGATTTTATTTCTCAAATCCTGCTCAGATTTGAATAGTAATAAACTAAACTAATTTCCCCAAGTCAAGTCCTGTTTTGCCTGTGACAGTGACTGGTGAGCTCCCTCTTCCTATCTCGACCTGCAAAAACTTTCAAGTAAATTTTCTTTCCTCTGTCCAGCTGAGGAGGGTAGTGAAAGAGCAGCTTTTGTGGGTGTCTGATGCCCAGCCAGGCTCAACTCACCACAAAGCAGCACTCTTAAAATAAACAAAACTAAAACCAACAATAATTTTTTTTAAAAAAATTTTGTAACATGGGATTTTTCCTGAAAGTGGAAAAGCCTGCAAATCCATCCTTGCTGAAATTAATAACACCAGAAAAATTTCTAACACAGTTTTAATCACTTGAGGGCAAAGACCCTGGATCATCACTGGCAACCACTGTACATGTAAGGATATTATCCATGGAATATTGATTACTTGTTCCCTTCTAGCTGTGGTAGGGAGTATTCCTCTGTGGACAGCAATAATGATTAAGTCAACATATGCATTATTTTTACTGTTTCAAGCAAAACCCCATTCTCCTTCTGTATATACATCCTACCACAAATACGACCATGAGGTGTCATGGATTCTTAATTATTATTTTCAATTTATCACTGCTAAATTTTCACTTAAACCCTTTACAAAAACTGAAGCTTTTAGTGTTTTTAGGTACCAGATCAGAGGTAATTTAGGGGGCCACTCTCCACAGCCACATAGTAACAACTTCCTTCCTTCTTGTGGGATGCAATGGCAACTCAAGAGGTTAATAGGAAGAAGTGGGCCTAAAAAAATTAAGTACTTGTTTGGTTTTGGGATTATGTTGCTACTCATGATCATACAGATTCTAGAATATTTTCAAATATATTTTTTTCTAGATGTAAAATCTACTTAATGCTCTATTCACAGATGTGATATTAATTTAAAGGCCAAGTTCTGCTAGATTCAAACAAAATTTCTCACATCATTTTTAAATTAGAGACAATTAGTGTGCATTTTACTTTACTTGGGACTGGTATAACTGGTATATATATGATTAAAAAGTCCTTGCATACTTTTAATCCAGCAATAACTCTTGCATCTATGCTTTTGATTTTTCTGTATATTTAAAGCTAGTTAAACATTCATTTGCTAAATATATTTTTTAAAAAATCAAACTGTAAAAAAGGAAAATTAAGTTCACTGGACACATAACTTTGAATTCAGTTTTCCTTTTATGTATGTGATAGAAAATGTTCTTTTCTTGCATTGACTTCAGTCAGAACAGTGTGAATCACTATTTTTGCCTATGTAAACTAATGAAAATCCATCAGTGGTATCAGTAAGCCTGTCAACATAAAATAACTAAAGAATATGACCATCTTTATGTCTTTTGGCCCTGTGAGATTATTACTGTGTTGTTGTTTTTTTTTCTTTGTTGGCAACATGTCTCTTCTCAGATCTAGGGGGCAAGGGTCCACTCTTGGCTTTTGCAGATATGCATGCTGTGCTACAGAGACACTCCAGCTTTTCCATAAATAAACCCTAACTATATTATTCATCCCCCCGTAAGTGAAAAGAAAAGCCGTTATACTTTCCAATTTCTGAAATTAAAGTTGACAGACAATGGTGATATGCTCTGAATATATGATTGAAATTATTTGTGAGATTAAAAACCGTAAATTACTCCATTTCACACCATGTGTAAATAATGTTTCTTTGTGCTCCTGCATTCAAGACTATATGTTTGGGAACAGTCGCTTTTTCTTAAAAAAAATAAAAATAAAAAATCCATTTGTTAAAAATGAGACATGATTTCTTGCCAGGGAAGCTGACGGAGAAAAAATAAATTAAAAAATAGTGATGGAGAAGATTCTTTTCATGTGCTTCTGAATGATCACTGTGTAATGCTGCTTCCTAAATTCCCTAGCTAAAAGCCAGCCTTGCTACAGAAAAATTACTCTTATCCATTTCCCAAATTGAGTAATGGCAAGCAGAGATTCTTGGAATACATCTACACCCCACAATGAAATGCTATGTTAGACATATTCTAGAGCACTCCGAGCAAGCTGGTAAGTCTGTATAGGGAGGATATAAGCATATGATGCAGAAGCTATAAAGCCACATTAAAGTAACATAGCCCTGACAGACAGGACTAATAAGCCCATATGCAGTGCCTCCTGCTCCAAAGATAACCCAGTCCCAAATTGCTTGGGTACTTCAGTGTGAGACTTCACACACAGACAGCTTTGTCAATTGCCACACAGGAATTTTATTCTTTTCCCTGGTTTCTGCAAGGGAAGGCTTATGGCTTCATCTTTAGTCTGTAGATCCCTCTAGCTGGATATTTGAAAGGCTGTACAGAGACAGGGCAAATCAAGAAAAGCATGAAAGAAAATTTTGCTGAAGGGGGAAATTCAGGAAAGCTCGCTGGTGTTTCTGCTTCTAAATAGCAATTTTTTTTCATGGGAAGCTCCTACTTAGGAAGCTTGCAGGCTGGTGATAACTATGATTTTTCCTAGAGCAGCTTTTTTGTTTGTTTTCTTCTAGCCAGTGTGTACCCGTGTACTTGCACTAAGTAATTTACCTGTATAAATTTGTAGATAAACATAATTGCCAGCAACACGTGATTTTAAGAAGTTTGACATTATCTTGAATATGCTGTAATAATTATTTGACAAAGCATTGGTGATGCAGGTTTTGTTTGACAAAAAAACAATGATGATGGAAAGTGTGATTAAAACTTTAAGGACCAGGCCATATTTTACAAATACGGATTGGCTAATTATCACTTATCTATTGACCAACATGTCTCTAAAAAAGAACATTTGCTGTTAAATGAACATTGCAAGGTCCAAATTGATTAGTAAAACTAAATGAGTTTTCCCTTTCCAGTTTGACAAGTGCCCATTTTTTGAGCCAAAGTGCATCATATTCCTAAATCTCACATGGTTATGCAATGTTCAGGTCAGAATAAGTAGAATTCCTAAGCCATGAGAGAATTACAAACTCTTTTCCCATTAATATTCCACAAAGGAAGTGAACTTGGAAACTAATGGTGGTTTTTGGGGAAAACCTGAATAGACGCCTTAGTGGTGTTCAGTTTTCAGGAGTTGGCATGTTGTTCAGTTTTGTCCAATTATCAATAAATAAGAGGGATTAGCCACTAGTAATGTTGCAGTGGACAAAAGATGCAGGTCACATGCAGTGAATTCAGAAAAGTGAGAGTGTACTTAGGAAAAAAAGCCTTTCTAAATTAGCAATAAAAAGAGATGATTAGGTTAACTGTTTAGTTTCTAAAGTAGATAAATCCTGATGATATTAATTCACTGCTGAATTATACTCTGAGTGATATGTCAAGGTTCATCTAACTTTCATCTTCTTACTACAAAATAATAATTTAGCTCTTCATCTAACTTGCTGCACAAAAGACTGAGCCTTTAGAAACAGATGAATATAACCTTGAGAACTGAAACCAAAAGAAAAGACAAACAGAAGAGAAGCAAAACTTCAACTGGTTAAAACGTAGATTAATGATTTTAGAAGTTTAAATGTCACTCTGTCAACTCTCTTGAAATTTGTCCTGAAAGGAAGAGTAAAAATGCTTGAACCTTTTAGTATAAAACATGAGCTTTAACAGAAGGTGCTTGATACAGAAAGCATGTTGATTTATGCTATGAACAGTTCCCTAGATTTTATATTCCCTCTTTCAATATCAATTTAAGCAGTGAGGTAATCAAAGTTAATTAAGAAAAGTTTGGTATTTAGAGTTTAGAGATGCAGATGCTTTGAGACTGATATTTTACACTGTCCAGAAATCTGAGAAGTGGTAGATCAAGAGTGATTCACATTCACAGATTAATTTGGAGTCTTGGAGCTGGAGATGGAAAAGCATTTCCTACTGTGTACATTGAGTCTAAGTGTCCAATAAATCTTTGCCACACTAGTTGTCCAAGTGAAGAGCAGAGAAGGACACAGTGAGACATATAAGTGTTCAACAACAGACATTATAGTTAGTGGAACATTACCTAAAATCTGACATTACACTTTATACCATTAACAGATAAAACCTATTGGATAATGCATTCCCTATAGAATGTTGTACACAAGTAGTCTCTATCCAATTCCCTATGTGTCTGAATGAATCATTTATGGGAGGTGTGAGAAGAGAGATATCTGCAATATATTTTCCTTTTGAAAAGCCATGTTTTCTGCAAGCTGGCCTGCTGGAGTCTCAGTTTCCCTCCAGTACATGGAAATTGATATTTCAAGTTAGTTTAAAGTCCTAGATAACATGACAGGCACAGAAATGTCCACTGGTAGTTCTGTTGTTAAAAATAACTGGCTTAGTCAGCTGCCTCTTAAACATCCTTTCATCACGCTTGTGCTGAGGGTGCCAGAAATGGAGATACCTCTGTCTGCTTTTGTCTATTAGTTTTTGTCAACAGGCAGGAAAAGAAAGAAAAAAATACATGGCTAGGCAGCTTGCTTCATGAAGAAAACAAGCCCCCAGCATCCTATAGATATTCTTTACAGGCATTCTGTGTTCCCAGCATGAACATTCAAAGTTTGAGGGCATAGAGCAGATGGGTGGCTGGGGGTACTTGAGCACTGCTCCCTGGTTTCTTCCCATGGAGCTGACCAGAGCTCCTGCCATTTAGGGGCTGTGATGCTGAACTTCCAGGAGTTTAACACTTTCCCAATCAAGTACCATATGGTAATAAACCAAATGCACGTAGCAACGGTTGTTCATTTTTGATTAGAGGAGGCTGGAGACACACATTCCATTTTATGAACTAAAATACCTGCTGCAGTTGGCTTGGGGATTGTATTTTTCTCAGGTATATGGCCTGGAAAATGGCTGATCTGTGCCAAGTAAGCGATGTTTATCAACTTGCAGCTTTTTATGAATGCAGGGGAGAAATATGTGTATAACAGGATTATAAAGACTTGAATCAAATCCAGACAAACTGTTCTTGTTTTCTAATCTGCAAACACGTAAATAGTCTTAGAGCTCTGAAAGTAGGGGAAAAGTGTAACTTTTCAAATAAAATTCTATTAAAGTCTGCAAAGTTAATTAATGTAATAAATATGCCTGCACTATATTAGGCAACAAACCTAACACTATTATCTCATCCTATTTTCTTCCTGGGTAGCTAAGTACATCAGTATTCTAAGGCCTTGAACTATATACAGTGCACTCACTTAACTATAACCACCCAAAGCCAAGTATTTCAGCAATACATAGCACAGAGCTATAAACAAAAAAGTGATTATGATTATACTTAGTTAAGTTTGGAGCCACAATTTTCTATTGCAGTTTTATAGCAGAAGGTAGTATAAATTCCTTATTAAGAGGCTGTAAGTGCTGGAAGTGGCATACCATGTTTGTTTTATGAGACTATTATTGTTTAATAAAGGTGGCAATAGAGGAGATGACTGAGAAAAGTTAATGACACACCTAGTTGAGAACTAAATCCTCTATAAAGTCTGCAGATCATGTCTTGTGATGTCAGCTAATCTTGTCACTTCTTAGTCATGCTTCACTGGATTGTAGAGATAACTGATTCACTATCTTGGGGACTGTAGATTCTTGAGTATCTTGAAATAGTGAATTTTTCAAGAATTAAGTATTCCATGTGTTTTGGAGAGGAAAAAAATGTTCTATCTAGTATATTAGTTCAGGATGGGTAAATTACTTTCTGTCTGAGTTTCAGAATTCAAAGACCTGTCCTTGTCTCACTGTCCTCTCTGCTTGTAAGCAGATCTATTATTTTAATAAAGAACGATGCTTAAAACTACAGCCAAGTCATAAATATCAGCATACCTTTTTTTCACTCTGTTGAGTTGAAACACAGCACATCATATTTGCTAGTGGTTTGGGGTCCTTTTGATAGCTGAACAACATCAGCTCCTGGTCCACCCTGTGGTGGATTCTCATTGTGCAACATTTGCTGCCACCAAGCTAGTAAGACTCTACTGAAAATAGTGCAGCATTTGTTACAGGTAAAGGTGTCCAGATCTTGGGTTGCTAGCAAAATCCCTTGCTTGCTGACTGATGGTGTCTCTGGGAAGCTGCCTCTGCAGCCACACACAGAAACGAGGGAAAGGGCAGGCAGTGTCAATCTGCAAACCCCGATCCCTTAGGGGGGTTCAGGGCATAGTTTGGTGACCTACAGGTACAAACAGAAAAGACAACAGAGCTGAAGTGTCTAATAAAAGGTGTTTACATTTCAGTTCATGTTTGTATCCTGACTGACTGAGGATGTCAGTCATATGAAACCCAGAATTTGTTTCCAGTGGCTCCTAAAGTCTCATTAGCTTAGCCATTTCTGAATTCAATGCTTCCACTATCTAATCCCCCCAATATTTTCCTCACTAATGGGATGCTATAGTTAGAGTACTCACTTTCTGTTATTCCCCATTCCCAAATGTGTTAAATCAGTGCCATAATTTCAGTAGGGTTGCTCTTCCAGATTTCACAATTGATTTTTAAAATTTCATTCTGACCAATATCACAGAACAGCACTAAAATGGGGTTCAATATTCATTAAAAAAGATATCTAGTACATTGACAACATTTCAGTGATTTTGTGATATAGACACCAATAATCTATTACTAGATTTTATCCTGTTCTTGACAGGGAATACTAGTCTTTATGCCTAAATGGAAGACAGTCCATTGTTCAGCCTTAGCTACTTCCAGTTATCTCTACATGGGAAACAAAGAAATAGAAATTTAACTTCTTCCTCTTTATTGCTACTATTGCTGCATTTGAGACATTTTTAAAATTTATTGGGGCTCTCCCTCTGTTTTTGGGGTTTTTTTTTGTTTTTTTGGTTTTTTTTTACTACACTGGTCGTCACTCTAGTACCAGTGGAGTACTGGAATATTAAGACATATTAGTGGTCATACATATGAAAGTGGTGAAAGGCGCTTGCAGACTTAATTCTCCACAACAGTCTTGTTTGATTTTTCCTGTAGCTAGACTTTGTTTTTTAATACAGTACATTTCCATTTACTTCTGAAATCTCTTAGACTTGGGTTAAATGAGAGGCAAAAATAAGGTCTCTGCTTCAAAAAGTGTATGAAAAAAGAAACAAGCAGAGAAAATACATATTAAAAACCAAAAGCTCTCCCCTAACCCTTACACCACCTTTAGCAAACAACTTCTAGAACATCCCTTAATCCCACCACACTGTGTCTGTATGAAAGATTTGCAAGCTGTGGATAAATATGCTGTGGTTGCTGATATTTGTGAGGCTGGAAGAGTGTAAGGAAGAACAGGTTTCAGAGACTTTTAGGTGGGAGAACAAGCTTGTTATTCCACCAATAAGTTAAATCAACATAAAGGACACCTTCTGTGTGACTGTAGGCCATCTATAAGTCACTACTGGAGCAGCAGGGGCTGTATAAAGTCACCACTGATGGATGGTTGCACAAGACTAAACACCCAAATGAAGGTATCAACAAAGTTGAGCAAAGGTTCAGCTCTGAAAGTTCTCGCTTCACTTTTGCATACCCATATAGGACAGTTTCTCAGCAACTTGATTAAAACCTTTGAGTGTAAGACAGTCATAGTGTTAAAGCTCTTTAGATAGAAAAGGCTTCACTCCACAGTTCCTGATGGTGGTAAATAGGAGCCCTGCTATATAAAGAGCCTTAGGTGTCAAATATCTTCCTACACAATGGGTATAACTCCCTGGCAAGGTGCAACTCTTCCCGAGCTTCAAATGTGGAACACCGTGATGGAAGTCCCTTATCAGCTGGTGCTCTGTACTGAGAGAAGATCTTCAGCTCTGCAACCACACTTGATGTTGTACCACTATCTCAAGGACATGAGAAAAGTATTCTTTTTTTGGTACTAATGGTGTCTTTCCATACAGAGCCGTGTTTCAGTTCACTGTTTTGTGCTGGTCAACTTGTAGATATCTCCTGGAACACTTTCTCTCCCCTCCCTCCTGCACAGGTGACTCCTGGCCTTCCTGTAGAAGAGCTCCTGTAGGCTGTAGAAAGGGTTCCCATACATGAGGGAGTGAGTTCATGGGTGTGGTGCATGGGCCACACCACACTGTGTGGCAGGGTATGTGCTGTTGGATAAAGACACTTCAGGCAAGAGACCTTCACAAGTATGAGCTCTCCAGACTTCATTTGCATGTGTCCTATAACACACTAACAAGCTACTGTCTCAAATGGGACTAATTGCAGCCCAGAGGTTCAACAATGTGAACAATCAGGGAAAGCCTTAAAGTATGGTCATCCTGTTAGTCATTGACTGTGAGCTACAGGGTTTAGTTGGTGTAATATATACATTTAGAGGCACCAAGATTCTTCAGTGTAATGGATGCAGATGTCTATGTCTCTCAGACACAATGGAAGCTTAAACGTGCGCTTTCTTACCCTTTTCCGTATTTTCCTAAGTTCCTCCTCTTCTGATTCACTTATATGTGAACATATACATGTACACTGAAATATATGTGTATATTTATAGATAAATATTTTTATATGTGTGCATGCCCATTGCATGAACAATTTATGGGTAAGTTATATCTCTTTACTTAAAGTTTCTGAACTTGACCCAGATAAGCATGGATAAAAGGATGACTAACCTTACTAATCTTGTTCTTGCTAAATAGATATTAAAGTAAAATCAGGATTCAAGATTCTAATCTGAATGGCTTAATCAGAAAAATTGTCCTAATGCCGAAAGTCTAAATAATACAAAAACCCTCCAGAAAAGCCTATTGCTGTAAATGGATCTGCACCTGTGGGAAACACCAAAGTCAGCATGTCTATTCCTTTGAACTGTATTCTCTTTTATCCCCTGTTTTTCTTCTGTATGTTAATATATAAAATTCCAATATTTCCACCAATATAATGAATTAATCTAACTTAGAGCAATAGCTCAATGAAATATTCTTTGGGGATACTACTGTAAACAAAGGGAATTTATTTGCCTTTTCCTCCCTGAAAGCATAATGGCAGAATTTTCATGTTTCCCACAGAGGTGTATTTCCATTTAAATCCATATTTCTTCAGAAATTCAGATAAATTCTATTTGCTTCTGAAAAATCACATATAGAAAAATAGAAACATATAACTGTTTAAAAAAAACAAAACACTTTAGGATCATGAAGTCCAACCATTAACCCAGCACTGCTAAGTCCACCACTAAACCATGTCCCTAAGCACCACATCTACACATCTTTTAAAAATCTCCAGGGATAGTGACTCTACCACTTCTCTGGGCAGCCTATTCCAGTACTTACCAACCATTTCAGTGAAGAAATTTCTCCTAATGTCTAACCTAAACTTCCCCTGGAGCAACTTGAGGCCACTTTCTGGTTTTCTATTACTTGTTACTAAGAAGAGACTTAGCCCCACCTCACTACAACATCCTTTCAGGTAGTTGTAGAGAGCAATAAGGTCTCTCCTCAGCCTCCTTTTCTCTAGACTGAACAACCCCAGTTCCCTCAGACCCTCCTCTGAAATCTTGTTCTCCAGAACCTTCACCAGCTGTTGCCCATCTCTGGACATGCTCCAGCACCAAAATTATCTTCTTGTAATGAGACACCCAAAACTGAGCACAGTATTCAAGGTAACCTCACCAGCGCTGAGTACAGGGGAACAATCCTTT
>NW_009953295.1:904355-911942 GCF_000747805.2 Chaetura pelagica | reverse complement strand
CCTACTCCTGCTGGCCACATTATTTCTGATAAAAGCCAGGAGTACAACTGTCCAAGCCACGATCAGCCAGCTTATCCAGGAGAATGCTGTGGAACTGTGTGAAAGGCTTTACTGAAGTCTAGGTAGACAACAACCACAGCCTTTTCCATGGAAGTTTCTTTTAGTGGAACTTTCTCTTACATAGTCCTAGGACTATGCTATAAAGAGTGAGTTCAGAAGTTGTTTATTTTGGTTTTTTTTCTGGGAATAATTATGGGTGGAGAAAGTCTGGATCACATGCACAATGCAAATATATTCAGTGATGTCAGTTCCCTGTTGTGTTTGCCCAAAGATTGCTCATAAATATTAACATTTGTTCAGATGTTTTCTCCATGTTAGTGGCATCATTTTATACTGGGAATATTCATGGAACAAAAGACATTTTTACAATCTAGCAAGAAAATGATGCTGAGACTTTCAAATATTAACATCCTTAAAATTAAGCTAAATATGCATTCTATATCCGTAATCCCATTATTTATTTAAAAATATTGCTGAAGTGTTCCTTTTCAAAGAGTCTAAGAAAGTAAATGGAATCAACTTGAAGCCATATTCTTCACAAAAAGTAGCAATGTACATTGAAGGGTGGCTATTCCTCTCAAGAAATCCATCAAAACACCGTGTACTTTTTTATTTTCTTGTGTGCACTTGTATGTAAACTGTTAAAAAAACAGAAATAAATATTCAAAAGAACATGAAACTGAAGCAAGAATTGACCATAACAAAATTAATACAATCTACTAAATCAATAATACCAAAAGCAGCTAGAAAGAACATAAAAAATATAAAATGTATGAATCTGAACACACTGTCTGCGCTCATCTGCTATCTTCACATAGCACAGTCTTAGCAGGACTGCTGCAAGAAACTTCCAGTTTTAAACATCATAAAACAGTCTGCATAGCTATATTAAGGATGGAAGTCAAACAAAAAAAAAACATTGCATAACAATTTCCCCTTGTTCACTTGCTTTGCAGATCTCTTTTCAAGGGGTATTTGGGATGTGTCAGTTTAGAATAACCTTTGTAAGTCATTCTGTTGGGAAGTCACACTTGTGTTCAATGTTTTGTTGTGAGCAATCTATCAGTTCAGATCTTGCAGGGATTAATGAGTGGAAACATACAGAGCATGCAGAACACCAATGTTTTATTGATGCTAGTAAATTAAGAGGATAGTAAGTAATCCCTGTGCTATGCAGCTAAGTTGGAGGTATTAGAAGATCCTTCTTACTCTTTCATTTATTTCCTGACTTCACCCCCTCTGTGATATTATAGACAAAATCACCCATGAAGACACAGCCCATAAGGGTGATACCTCTAATTAATTCTAGTCGATATTCATCTGCATTCTCTGCAGAAACGTTACTTCTATAGAATCATAGAATGGTTTGGGTTGGAAGGGACCTTTAAAGTTCACTTAGTACAATGCCTCTGCCATGGGCAGGGACACCTTCCACTAGACCAGATTGCTCAGAGCTTCACCCAACATGGCCTTGAATGTTTCCAGGAATGGGGCTTCCACCACCTCTCTGGGCAACCTGAGCCAGTGTTTCACCATCCTCATTATAGAAAATGTCTTCTTAATATTTAGTGTAAATCTACTCTCTTTCAGTTTAAATTCCTCACATCTGGAGGTACCTTCACTAACTTAATTTTTGCTATTATGAGCTTTGAACTGCCTCAGTTTGTGGTTCTGAGATGTCTAATTACAGATACATTTCATTTTAATGCTTTCACTTGGGGCTTCTGAGGGTGTAAACACAGTATCCAGTCAAGAGTTACAAAATTTCCCGTATTTCCCAATAGGAGATGAAAGGTATTTATTATATGTTATTATTTATGTATTTTATTCACTTATGTGTCTATGACTGCACATTTCTGGTTACTGGAGCCATGAGTTTCATCTTGATTGTTATTCTTCTGTAAGATCTACTGCACTGCTTCCACCCTGTGCAGAGCTCTTTGATAGAAATGGTCTTTTTACGTTTAGCTTTATTCATGTATATGTATTAGTTTTATGTATAGTTTCTGATAGTATATAGGCGCATATATGAAGTTAATATGTACACATGAAAGAAGCTGAAATAATAAAAATTATATTAATTAATCTTCATATAGTGAAATCAGGCAGTAATTCAAACTGAACAGTAGATCACCATAGAAATATTTGTAAAATATTATGTGTTTGCTTTTTTCTCAAGAAGGTAAGAAAAATAATATATACATTTATGGCAAGGTTCTTCAGAAAGGATAATAATATAAAAAGGTGAAAAAAGAAGGATCATTGATTCATTAGAGACTATTTTTCTTATGAAATATGAAAAGAGAAATTGAAAGAAAAGACAGTAAAATCTCATTTACTCTGAAGAAGCATAGGCTTGTCAAGGATATTATCATCAGGATTTGAATTTTTTTCCACAGTTAACTGGATTTCTTTTTGCCTGAAAAGGAATTTCAAAGCATCATTAAAATGAAACATCATCTTAAAAAAAAAAAAAAGAAAAAAAAAGAAAAAGAAATTTAAATTAAAAAAAAGGGAAAAAATGAAAAAAAATATTAACCTTAATATTTCTGGAATGATTGTGACCATCAGAAAACACATTTGGAGGGGAAGGTCATCAGCTTGCTTATTTTGGATAATCTAGAGGAAAGAGTAAAATAAGTGCACACCAATATGTTTTCATACTTCAAAAAAGTCATCATTATTATTGTTATTATAACAGTTATTTCATTTTCTCAATCTCAAAGAATTCTGTAAAAATATCTTTAACTACGAGTAAACACTAGGGAAGATTCTGAGACATAAATATATTTCACACTTGAAGCAGATTGCAAAGATTCACAAAGGGGTTTTTTAGCATTCATTAATTCTGAAAAAACATCATCCTTTATCAGAACTCAGAAAAGTATCACTAGAAATTGTGAGAAGGGCACAACAACAAAATTATTTTGTGGATAATCTTGCAAAATAGGAAATAAAATTTCCTAATTAAATATTCCTCCAGATTCTGAAAACAGTCATAGTAAGGACAGCTGAACAACACAATATTTCCCAAACCCACAGATTTCCCACAGCTGGAACTGGTTTATTTCAGTATTGAGAAATTAATGCAAACTAATGAAGTAGGGGAAAAAAAAAAAAATGTGGTTGGGTGAAGTACCAAGTGTAATTCCAGTAATTTCAAAGCATTTGTTTAAGTTATGATTGTTTACAAACAGTTCTTACTCAGCATAGCCTCTAACAGGAGATCATTCTGAACCAGAGGCAGACTCAGAAGTTTTTTCTTAAAAATACCTAAATGAGATATTTGCCCACTTAAAAAGTCTTCATTATAAGACTTGAATCAGAAGGTTGTTTGAAAATGCTTAATTTCTACACACAGATTAAGCTGAAACAAATGTGAATGATTACAACTGTTAGCTTGTTTTGAATGCAGAAATTCTTTAAGAAACATTAATTCAGATGCTGCAGAATTTGTTTCAATCTCATCTCTTTTAGAGATCATGATGGGATACTCACTTCCACTGGTCACAAGGAATACTGCAATAACACTTCCTTAACTTTTATTCATATCAAAGGGTTGTGGCTGCTGACCTGCAAGCAGGACTCTTCACTGAAATCAGTACAGGAATCATCTTAGCAATTTTATGACCTCCATTCTTGACAGTATCAACTTCTACTGTTACCTACAAGAGCCTACAGCTCAGCCTGGTGGGGTAATTGTGCTATTAGGAAGCAGTCTCTTACCTCAAGCTTGGGTTTAACACCTGGTTAGATATTAGGACAGCACTGAAGAACAAAAGTTTTCTTCAAAAGGACTGTTTTCTGAAGACACTAGATACTGCCATGGGTGTTATGTCACTTAAGTAAACATCCTTGAGTCTCCAACAGCAGTGTCAGAGCACAAAATGCTCCCAGCGTCTGTAGTCTCTCCTCTATATAATGTTACCGTTATGGATACTGCATCCACAATCACTCAGAACAACAGTCAGATCAGGAATAAGACAAGACTAGAGCAGATTTTGCACAACTGAAGAGAAAAAAATAAAAAATATAATTAAAAAAATGTTTAATATCCTGTAAAATGTTGGAATGGAATTTTCTTAATCCCACTGAGATGTACCTTCATTTGAGTAACTGCTCTGACTAGAAAATGTGTGAAGTACTACCAGTTCAAGATAATCTGGGACATTTTCTAAAATTTTATACATATATGTATGTGTATACATATATAGACATATTTATTTATCCTTGTTTATGTTGTTTATATATATAATCAGGTGTTTTCAATAATTTCTTTATAGTTTAATCATTAGTTGCTCTCCTGCAAAATTAAATGAGATGGAATATGCAATTATTCATACCGAATGTGCTGCTTACCCTAGCCCACCAGAATAGCCAGCCCCTGAGACTTTACCTCTGTTGCAGAGTCCATTCAATGAGCCCACACGCCCCCACATCACTGCCTCACCTGTCAGTTCCACCTAGCAAGCACACAGCTCTGCACATTCACACAGAGAAACTCAGCATTTTCCACAACCAACCAAATAGCCTGAAGTGAAAGACAAACACGATGCCTGAAGCTATATTGCTTGATTAACATTGAATAGTTCTTTCAAGTGATCACATGAACTTTAATCTGAAAGATTGCTTTGAATTGTTAAGGGTGGAATCTGTTGCTATGAGAGTTGTCAAACAACCATGGTGAATTTAATGTGTAATAGATTATAACCTTTGTCGGTTTTAATATTGAATTCCATGTTACTGATCCTAGTAAATAATCCCTACCTTCCCCTAGTGAATACCTGCTATATCCCAAAGCCCTGCACAGTACGCAAAGACATTTTAGTAGACCGTTTTTCATGTAAAGCACATATATTGTATAGATCTGACCTCATCCCTGGTTGCCTCAGGCTATCTCCTGTATACCGTCTGTTTTCTTGATTTTCTCCTGAGGTTGTCATTATCTGAGGTTTGTAAATATTTCAGAAATTTGAGATTTCTATAAGTATTTCAAGTGCCATACTGCTATTATACTTTCAGTAGCATTCAGGCATTCATTTTTCTCTCTTTTTTTTTTTTTTTTTTTTTAATTTTAGTTCAGGATAATACAGATTCTGAAGTGCATGATTTAGTTGTAATTGAAATGATAATCTACCTACAGTCTTTTTAACCACGGGACTCCAGATAGGCATAGTTTTGATGTCAGTTAACAAATAATGTACACTGTTAATTCATATTGTGATATTTTCTGTTTGTCCAAATGTTATATAGATTTTGTGGATATGTTATGCAAGTTTATGCACAACATTCAGCTGTTTATAGAAACTGATGACCTCCCCATTGAAGGGAAAAAAATGCAAAATGAAGGACACGTGTGCTTGAAACAGATTAAAAGAAGTGCAAAATTGGTTCTTTCCCAGAATCTTAGTCTATATGAATGTCTTTGTATTAAAGCAGCCATCATTCACTGAATATATTTGCTTTCACGTAATTACGCATATATACTTAGCAAAGTACCCTGTATAAAGGAGAAAGCTACTGAAGCACTATAAAATCTTCTTTGAAAGTCGTGTGGCATGAGTTTTGGCAGTGTTATCACCACATTCTTTTTCAGAAGTATACTCCAATTTTATATCAGATCCTGTATTGTAGCAATAATTTACTCTGATATTAACATTAATAGCCAATTTTCACATCATATTCTACATTCTAGTATAATTTACTCCAATATTACATTACAATCCATACCTGCCTACATCATTCTACTTTTGTAGTTGCCTTCAATACACTTCTTTTTAATATTTGTCATGTTCAGACTGTGATGATACACCACCAAACAGGACAAAGAGAAGAATGTGTATAGTGTAAAAAAAGACATATTGTGATGATAGGGAGATTTAAGAGGGTTGAAGATTACAAGATGTTGCTTATTATTATTATCATTATTTAATTAACTCATTTATATTAGGATCAGAATGCTCCTTTGCTTCACATGAATGCAAGCTTTACACATAAGAGGGAGAATCCCTTGAAATTTGGCTTAGCATGTTTTTTATATCCAGTCATGTGGAATTATATACTTTATATGAAACACTCAGAAGTGGAGGCAATAATTTGTAAATGACATGAGAGAAAGAAATCACAGTATATTTTCTTTTCAAAATATTTAGTGTCTACAATTCATCTGTGAACCGAGTAAATCACGGCTTCTTCAAGTGCAAGGATCGAAACCAATTACCATTAGTGACCATCGGGTGCAGCCGATCCTTTCTGTCCTGTTGCCTGAATCTCAATGATCTCCCAAGTGTGCCCATGCAATTTAACAGGAAGATCAATACACCACAGCAGTTAGCAGCAGCTCTCTTGAAGTGCTTCACAAAACATGCTACATTTCTCTACCGAATAAATGTCAAAACATTCCAACAGCTACAATTCTTGGGAGAAATTGTTCTTGTGAAACATTATTGACATACTTTAACCCACATTTCCCGCTGCTCTCCAGCTTCCTACAGGCCAGTCAATTCTGATTTGGCAAGAGCCACATCGACACGTGTCCCCTGCTGACTTTGTCTGTAGGAATGAAAGATACCACAATGCGGTACAGAAGTCCTGGGTGTCAAGGGTCAGTGGTCTAGCTCTGACCCAAGGTCAAGGTGACAACAACCTGTCTCCTGGGACTTGTCTTCATCTCTAATACGGCCTTGGAAGCAATCAATATCATTACAGAGCTTGCTTTTCTGACAGTGCCACCTGATCAAAGTATTTCAAGACTATGTCTTGCAAGCCTTGCTGCCTGAAAATGTCTTCATTTTCCCATTATAGGGCAAAACATCTGTATTAGATCTGGCACTGGCTTTTTTTCATCTGTTTAATGTGATAAATTAAATTGATTCTTTTCACTTCGTAATGGCTTTCTGCAACCAGGGTAAGTTAACCTGGATTTTGCCGGTCTTTTCTTATATATATTGGAGGAATTATACATATCTGCGTTTTCTCCCAGCATCCAATCTCTATATCATATTTCTCATTTTTTTGCTGTTCTTTTTCTCCCTCCTATTTTTTTCCCTGTTTTCCTTTTTTTCTTCTTTATTTCTTTCTAGCTTTCAGGACAGGAAATCTTACTGCTGCATCTATATGCTGGATTTATACACACACACACACACATATAACAGGTCCTCAAATATATCCATAAAATATAAATAACATGTAACATTCTTCCCAATTCTGTTAGGGCATAGGCTTTGTAAAAGGTAATTACACACATGAACAAACTGATAACCACTGAGATAGTTACTTTTATCAACTATTTACAAGAGCTATTGTAATTTCCAATGCAACAAGATGTTGGGTTCTTCAGAAATCTCCAATATGATGCCTCAATACAAAAACCTGTATAAAGCTTTTCGTGTTCTGTTAGTTGTTGGTTTCGTTTTGTTTTCTTTTTCTCTTAACAAGAAAAAAGCCACCAAACTAAAGCAATCTATGGCACAAATAAGTATTTTTTAGGAAGCATGTATGTACCTATAGTTGAACAGTGCAACAAAA
>NW_009953295.1:902672-904309 GCF_000747805.2 Chaetura pelagica | reverse complement strand
AACTCATTAATATTGTGTCTTCAAAATGACTCAACTCTCATCACAGCAACTCAAAATTTGGCTTCAGATTTTCCCATAATGAATAACTTACAATGAAGACTGAAAGCAACGATTTAAGTCAATATTATGCTGGTATGGAGTCTTTTTCCATCCTACCGAGGTTTGTAGATAAAAACAAAACAAAACAAAGTAAAACAATCCAAAGCCATAAGTATGGGTTTAGATGTGGACTACAGGCAGCCTGATGTCTATAATGTACCTAGCACACTTCTGAGGTCTTTCAAAACAACAGCATTTTCAAAACAGAGTGAGATACATTTTCTCCACTCTAAAGGTTACATGTCCCTTCACCCTTGTTAGCACACAGTAAGAAAGTGTAACATAAAGCTGTTTTTCTTGCTTAATTTCAAGGCATAAGCTTGACTCTCAGCTTTAGGTACAGTAAATTAACCTTACAGATGCAATTCAGTAGATAATTCCCCATCAGATAATACAGGTTCTACATCAGCTGTTCCAAGCTGCAGAGAGGAGCCCAGGCGGAAGCTGTAGGGATGGGATTCCTCCTCTTACCTCTCTTTCCTTCTGCTCACCTTTTTGTACCCAATTCTCTTCTTGGGTCTAAGACGCCAATGAGTGGTTTCATCCCATTTGCAGCTGAATGATAAAATTTCCATTTTACAGCCTTGTAAAGGAGAAGAGAGTCTGGTTCTTTGTCTACCCACAGCAACTCACAAAGTTGTTAAAATCTCCAGACCCTGTTGTTGCTGCTTGGGGAATTCCAAGAGAAGCAAAAAGGCTGTCAGGTTCTTCGATGACTGTGTGTGAAAGCTGGCATAAGACAGTCCTGAAGCTGAAGACATATGTAGGGGGAAAGTGGAGAATCTCTTTCTCCTGTGTAAGACTCTGCACAATTACCTCTTATCAACACCTGTGGAGTACTCCTGCATTAGGCTATGAACACTAGTTAGATAGAAAGTGCCCCAGCTAATAATCACCTCAACTGTCAGTGTCTCCTCTTTTTCACATCTCCTGCCTGCACAAGACTTCAGTGCCTTTTGTACACAGATCTGTGGCCAGCAGACTCTGTGCAAACTCTTCTCAGTATTGTACAATGGCAAAGAGACCTCCACGTTTACCTGTCAGGTGGTGCTCTTCTACACATTAGGTAGTAGAACAAAGTAAAGAGAGAAGTAGCCTATCCTGCACTTGGGCCACAACAATCCCATGCAATGCTACTGGCTTGGGGAAGAGTGGCTGAATCCGGGAGTTCTGACTGGTAGGCTGTTGAATATGAGCCAGCAGTGTGTTCAGATAGCCAAAAAGACCAATGGCATCCTGGCCTGTATTAGAAATAGTGTGGCAAGCAAGACCAGGGAGGTGATTGTCCCTCTGTACTTGGCATTGACACCTCAAATACTCTGTCCAGTTTTGGCCACCTTGTCCTGGTTTGAGCCAGGATGAAGCCAATTTTTCTTTTTGCTGATTTTTTTTTTCCTTCAGTAAGCTTTCTTGTAACTAGCAACAGCGTGTTCTGCTAGGCTGATAAGACAGTGGAATGTTTTTCTAACTACTGAGGCTTCAAGGCCGCACCTGCACTCTGCCGGCTCAGACACTATGGGGAGATCTGTGACCCCCCC
>NW_009953295.1:882829-898782 GCF_000747805.2 Chaetura pelagica | reverse complement strand
GTGATGGATGAACAGAGTCCTCCCTGGACGCCGGCCATGGACGGAAGAGAAGGGGAGAAGAAGCAGGAAGGGAGTTGTCTTCTGTGATCTCTGACCTTCCTCTGAGCTTACGTAGATATATGGAATGGAATATCTTTGGCCAATTTTGCTGTCCATCTAACCCAGCCTCTACGGGGGGGGTCACAGATCTCCCCATAGTGTCTGAGCCGGCAGAGTGCAGGTGCGGCCTTGAAGCCTCAGTAGTTAGAAAAACATTCCACTGTCTTATCAGCCTAGCAGAACACGCTGTTGCTAGTTACAAGAAAGCTTACTGAAGGAAAAAAAATCAGTAAAAAGAAAAATTGGCTTCATCCTGGCTCAAACCAGGACACACCTCAATACAAGAAGGATGTTGAGGTACTGGAGAGTGTCCAAAGAAGGGCAATGAAGCTGGTAAAGGGCCTTGAGAACAAGTCTTATGAAGAGCAGCTGAGGAAACTGGGGCTATTTAGTCTGAAGAAAAGGAGGCTGAGGGGAGACCTCATTGCCCTCTACAACTACCTGAAAGGATGTTGTAAAGAGGTAGGTGTTTGTCTCTTCCCACAAGTACCTATGATAGAACTAGAGGAAATGGGCTCAAGCTGTGCCAGGGGAGGTTTAGACTAGACATTAGGAAGAACTTTTTTCATTGAAAAGGTTGTCAGACATGGGAATATGCTGCCTAGGGATGTGGTTGAGTCACCATCCCTAGATGTGTTTCAAAGTCATCTAGATGTGGCCCTTGGGGGTATGACTTAGTAGTGGACTGGGAAGAGCAGGGTTAATGGTTGGACTCAATGATCTTGAAGGTCTTTTCCAACCTAAATGATTCCATGATTCTATGATCAGAGTTGTAATAGAAATCACAAAACTAGTGTCTAATAGTTTAGGTCCTTAGATTGCAGCAGTGGGATGTGGGATTTCTTTACCTACCTCGGCTTTTTACAGTGCCTCTTCTGAGGCATCCAGCCATAGAAGTGCTGGATCAAAGTTTTGTTTTCTGTACTTTGCTGCAGCTGGCTGTCCGTTGCTCCACTTTGCTTCAACCACAGCCTTTTGGAGCTCTCATGTCCATCAAACCAGACAGCAAAATTGCAACTGTGCTTACTTTGCACAAAGTGATAGCTGCTAATGGAGCATGTTAAGGCATAACCCTACTTGAGGCTAGCTTCACAAAGATGACCCGAGTCATACTTTTCCCCATTTTTTGCCTGGAATATTCAAAAGGTATCTAGAATAATTTGATTGCCTCTTGTTTCTTGCACGAAAGCTACAAAAGAAACTTCCAGTGCACAACTGGTAAGGTATGTTACTCTTTTTTCTCTTCTTTGAAGCAAAGCAGCTGTCTTGCTTATCCTCCATATCTACTTTTCTATGCATTGGCTAAGGGAAATAGCCAGATCTGTCAGAACACAGTAAACTGACCCAGGACAAAAAAACAAAACAAACAAAAAAGCAAACAAAAATACCTCAAACAAACAAACAAAACAATTTTGTGAAAGAGAATGAAAAGGTTTAATTGTTGTTTTTTTTTCCAATTTCAGATGAAATTATTGTTTTCCTTCCATTGAAAAAACTTCAAGTTGTACCTTTCTGAAAACTACAAAATGTACTTTACTTGAGAACTTATATATGGTGGATATAAGTACAACTGTAGGCCATATGTAAGCAAATTTCAATATGCATTAAAAGGCAGAAGCAGCAGATTTATGGTGGTAGAGAAATCTGGATTGTTAAATAGATTGGTCTGTAATGTCAATTTTATGTTATGTGAAGAACTTTTTAAAGAGATGGAGGAAGCTGTCAGTGGAAAGTCTGAAAAAGGAAACCATTTAATAGAGATCTCTGCTTTTTCCAAGTGACATCTGGGGCTGACATAAGAGCAAGGTGTTTCATACTGCATCCTGCAATATAATGTGGTGAGGGGGCCTCTGCATTGTCCCCATAAATTGCTTGCCACGTAACAAAAAACCAGGACACATACAGATATGTGTGTTCAGGATTTCTTTAAATAGATATCTGTAAATCTCAGAGACTAAATAAAAAGTAGCAAACATTCTGAGTACAAGCATCCTCTTTGCATCTGCCTTGGAGAACTGTGGGAAATGGGGAATCCATCTGTGGTAAGGAATGGACATGTCTCATAGCATTAGTTGGAAGAAAGATATTGTCTATTTTAGCATTCACATCATATATTTAATTCTCAAGTCTGGTTGGGAACGGTCCTTATCAGGACCATCATCATTTGTATTTTAAGACTAAAGTGTTTAGTTTTAGAATTTAAGAAGTTACTGAGACATCCAGAGCTAAGCTCCATTAAACTCTTTGACCTAAACCCTATGAATAGCCATTAGTTCAGCAGTTTTTTTTAACATTATTGTGCCAGCACACAGTGTGAGTACAAATCCTCTTCCCCTTCTGCCTGCCTGCCTCCCTCCCCTTAAAGTATTATGTTTTATATGAAAAAGCAGAGAACTATGTGAAGCCCTAATGGATTATCAAATGAAATACGATCACCAATGGTTATGTATTATAGTTAATGTTTCATTAGTTGCAGCAAGATCAGACAAAATGGTTGGCTTTACTTTGTGGTTTCCCGACTTCGGCTCAGTTCTGCAGAAATCCATGACTAAATTATTTACCTCCTTATTTTCAATGTCAAGCTGTTTTTGTCTTTCTACCTTCTCTTATCTTTTGTAATCCCCCATATTGCTTATAGAAACTGAAATTTTTAATGGGAGTCATATATGGAATGGTTCATGAGAAGGAGATTGCTGTCCTTCTTGTAGTGACATAGAACACTGACCCTGATGTCAATCCTGATGTCATTAATCTTTCTCAGAAAATTGAATGGTGTTTGCCTCTGATTTTCCTGTATTATCTAGCAGTCAGGGGTTCTACCAGCAAGTCCTGTTTTTGGGGATCAAGTGTGAAAGCTGATTTTAAGTGCTCTCTTTCTTTTCACAAAGCCATACCATATTTTGGAAAATAAGATCTTGGTTTATTCCATAGCTGAAGTGAACATCACAGTATGTTGTGTTGGCTGATTATCCAGACATCAAGCTTTCTTGTCCACCTTTTACTGTTCACATTGTGTCTTGTCTCAGCATTAGTCAGTTCTATCCTTTTGAATCTGTTGAAATAAATATTCAGTCACCCTTTAAACAGGATCTATATCTATTCCAAGTGATAGGTTTCACAATTCTTAGTCTGCTGTTTCCCTACTGGAAAGATCAACAGGGCAACCTGATGATTCCTCAAGTAAATGTTTTTCACACTCACCTTCTACATCCTGAAAACTGGACAATTCTCCTACTGTGCTATTGACACCATGAGATGCCTGCAATCATTCAATATACTTCTCATGCAGAGTATTTCTCAGGAAATCATTGAACTTATGTATTACTTCTTTATTCTGTATTACAGTGGCATGATACAATCTTTATAACTGTATTGCTGTGGATCTATCACTGGACTGGAGTTACAGAATTTTCTTCTGTGTCTTTTAAGTAAGGTTTGGGCCTGATTTTAATAGTACCTTCTCTAACAACACTCTCAGCAGGTGCTTCCTATTCTATGAAGTGGAGAAGCCACAGTGAAGCTCAAGAAAAACAATCTGCACAGTGCTCTGGAACCCTCTGGCTTTAATCTGGTCCAGAGTATTGGGAACTTTGTTCATTTGTGCTTGGCAGTTTCTTATAAACTTATTTTTGAAGTCAGCAGTTATACTTCTCTATAAAATGCAGAATTTCAGAATTTGAGACTTATCACCTGCAAGCTAAATAATAGCCTGCCCTTTGAAATATCACCTTGTTCTGGATACTAAAATTTAATACTTTACTTCAATCAGAAGGGACATTGGCCTATGATGTTGTCAAGACCCATGATATAACAGATGCAGAAAGGCTGACAACAGAACAGCATGTTGCGTGTAAAATCAAGCAAAGCACTTTTCCCTTTAAAAAGCAATAAGCAGATTTTTTTCATCTTCTCTCTTAACAGTTTTCAAAGTATGCTCAAATGTAGTTTGAGTGATTGGATAACTTTGTAAATAACTGGCTTTCTTCACTGTGGAAGACTGTCTAGAAATATCACTATTCCTAAAAATTCTTCTCTGCAAGTATCTGATTATTTTTCAGAGTATTCAACTGGTTAACAATGCACAGTAGGTAGAATAACAGTTAGGTAGAATTATGTTTAACAAATCGTTATTTGAAGCAATTATCCAGTGCAATGTTCTTTTCAGCGTTTGTTTTTCTGCAGCAAATGTCTTGGTTACCAAAGACTGAATACATTTCAGCATTATTTTTATGAGCACTTTCCTTAATCCATTCATTTAGCAGTGTTCCACTCCAGTGCTGGTGACAATACAGTTGCTTCAGCAAACGATGAGGTCAGAGACATTTGCTACCAACCTCAACAAAATAATCAGTTAATCAATTGAAAGTAGAAAAAAAAACCTGTTCTATACTCATCACCATAGTATTTAACTGTCATATATAAAATGAGAGTCACATCAATTATCTTTGTCTATTCACTCTCTCCCCTCATCCTAAAGACTGAATTTCCCTGGTCTCCTTCAGGTGTACTGTTCCCTGTGTGTTAAACCCTTGGTGTTCAGTCTGACAGTCATTCTTTGATGTTCTGAGTATGAAGCTAAGTTTATTCCATAATTGTGTTTGCCAAATAGAAACATCCAAGCATAATCCACAACCTGTGCACAATTTCAGGTTCTTAACCACATGCCCACAGGGAAATTATGCCAGTCCCTTGGTCAAGCTGGCAACTGTATTGAGAAAGCAGGAAGGAGACCTCATTTTCTGAGGTTTTAGGTTTTTAAGTAGGATCCTCTGTGCAGTTCCAAATCTGCAGCTTATGGCTGTGTGCTGCAATTCTTAGTGAAAAACACAGCACCAAAAATGTCATGCAGAGTGGGCAGCATGAAAACCTGTTTGTCCTGGGACAAGTTGTCCTTTCCCAGTATATTATTTTCTGATGTCGACAAGGCAGTTGATGAACAAAGCTACAGACTACTGAAGTGCTTCTGCACAGCACACGCACAATTCCTAGCTTTCTGTAAGCTCCCATTTATACTGGATTATACAGCCAGATAAGAGGTGCAAAAAGCAGGTCAAGCAACTTGCCTGTGGTCACACAGCAAGTGAATGGTTTAATTTCTATCTGGCGACAGTTAAACGAGCATTAAATATACAGGAAATTCAGAGGGTGGAAAAATAGCATAAAAGCTTGAAAGTAAAAACCCCTGACTTTTAAGAAACCCAAACAAACTTTGCTTTCCCTCTGCAGCACTAACAATTTCCAGTTTCAGTTCTTTATTCTTTCATACCTAAGTCACAGGTGGCATTATTTTTGGATCAAGGTCTTTTTCTTAGGTCTTTCAGAATTCTGCAGTCTGGCTATTGGTATCTGAAATCTTTAGAAACTGGAATACATGTATAAACCACGGGTGGAGTACTGAATATGCGCAGGGGATATTGGATTCCTGATTGCCTTAATGCCTACTGTCTGCATTTCTGCATGTGATGCTTCATCAACATGCTCACCTTTGCTGTTTTCTAGTAAGTGCTACAATTTAATGATCTGGTTTTAGAGGTTAGGAAGTTTGTATACATAAGTATACTAACTCTGTGTTTAATGACACTTGTATAAATGGTAGCACCTGGAGTCTTCGGCTCAGTTTCAGCAAGGTACTTAAGCACATGCCTACCTTAAAGCAAGCCAGCAGTCCCATTGAAGTTAATTAGACTTCCCTTGTACTTAAAATTAGGCATGTGCTTAAGTACCTTGCTGCATTAAGACCTTAATGAAGATTGTGGTAAAACTGCCTTTGTTGCAGCATGTGTAATGTGAGTCATTTAGTGTATTCAGTGCAGAGATGGGAATACAGTAAAGCAAAGCAGAGTGAGTACAAATGCAGGAAGGTTAGGATATAGCTTTCTGGGTGTTGTGGTCACTGCTTACACTCAGCTGCTTATTTTTGATAATGGTGTCTCCCAAGGGCTTATTTTCTTTTTCTTTTTTTCCTTTTTTTTTTTTCCTTTTTTTTTTTTTCTTTTTTTTTTTTTTTTTTTTTTTTTTTTCCCTCCCAGCACAAAGCAGGGCTCACAAATAAAGTGTCTTTGTTGTGGTTTGGGTTTTAGGTACCAATATTGACAGAGAGATATTGATTTCAATAAGTTCACTCCTGGCTGGTTTAAGGATGCGTATGCTAGTGTTAACATCTTTTCCCTGGGGCATTGGATCTGAGGCCTTCTGAAGTCAATGGGAAGGCTCTCATCAGCTTTAACTGGCTTTGGATCAGGTCCTTAGGAGGTGAGAGAATTTCTTTTTTTTTCCTTTTTTTTTTTTTCCTTTTTTTTTTTTTTTTTTTTTTTTCTTTTCCCCTGCAGACAGCAGGGCTCACAAATAAAGTGTCTTTGTTGTGGTTTGGGTTTTAGGTACCAATATTGACAGAGAGATATTGATTTCAATAAGTTCACTCCTGGCTGGTTTAAGGATGCGTATGCTAGTGTTAACATCTTTTCCCTGGGGCATTGGATCTGAGGCCTTCTGAAGTCAATGGGAAGGCTCTCATCAGCTTTAACTGGCTTTGGATCAGGTCCTTAGGAGGTGAGAGAATTTCTTTGAGATACGTACTTTGTATCTGAGCCAGAAGTCAGCAGCACACAGCCGCTCAGCACTAGAGAGAGGAGCTGGATGAGAAAGGGGGTAGGGAGAGAGGTGAAGGTACACATCGGACTGAGCAGCTGCTTGAATTGCCCCCACTCATTTCTGTAGCACCTATCAATAAACTAATCTGAGGAGATTGCTCTTTGAAGAACCAATCTAGACCCAGAGTAACTTGTGAGGTCCGTGTGAATTACAGCACAAGATGATAAGGCTTTAGGCCAAACGTGGAAATTTTTTTTTTGTTAGTTACTGTAAACATACTGAGATATTAACTTGATTTTTTTGTTAAAAAAGAAAAAAGGCAAGGAATTTTTCAGGATACAATTATGGAAAACGTGAAAGCAAAGATACATGCAATAGCAATCAGTTTATTTTTGTGAATCACATGAAAAGCACCCCTAACAGCAATTTCCAATAGCTTTACAAATAAGAATCCTGGTGCAAATGCTACAGCGGCTACTGGTTAAAGAAATTAATTCTGTGACTTCTATACTAATTCTTTTTAACTACCACTTGTTATCAGATATGTAGATTGGAAGAGTTTATTTTCAAATTAACACAGCAAAGAGAACTTGACATCACTATAAAAATAAGCTTTAAGAAAATTAACTTTCCATTTTCATTGGGTGCATATGAGTTTGGCTTTTGGACACATTCCTTAAAGACTAAGTTGAAACAGCCTGCAAGGAAAGCCATACCAATATTTACGTGAACTCTTTTTAAAGATTCTGTTAATTTTGAGAAGGATGAGGCTTAAGGATGACAAGGGAGAATATTGTCTACAGGTCATGAATGCTGTGATTTGAACAAAGGAAGAGGGGCAGTTTGAAAGCATTACACATATACAGAGCAGCATACATTAGACTCTATCAGACAGAACCTTTAAGATCCTGAATTTATCAAATGACAACATTCATTTTGTACTATGTAGAAGACAACAAGAAAGTCAGCAACTTCATGTGCTGACATTGCAGTAAAACATGATTTTAATTAGCTCACACAGAGGACACATTGAGGAAAAAGTGACATTTCATTGGGGAATATACTATTAAACACAACCCTCCTTGACCTGCCATTTATCAGGGTGCAACCCAAAAGTCACATGACTCACCCTGTCTTTCTCATTGTCCTTTGAACCCTGGAAATACATGGTTCATTTGAAGAGACATGAGATCCTCCTGGTTTCTTGACACACAGTAGTATCTGCTGCTTTTCTGTGCTGTGGCAATGCATCTCTGATGGAGACCAGGAAGCACAAATCTTTGTAGCAGTGGCCCATTAGAACACTGAAATAGCTGCATGACAGACAGTTTAATTATTGAAGTTACCAACTGAGAGGACTTTAGGTAAAAATGGAATGAAAAAAGCATCTTACTTCAGAACATTGCCAGATTGTCCTCAAATTAGAAAAATGAACCACAAACAGAAATGAAAATAAAAATAAACATAGAGCAACTAATTTAGGATTAGTATCATGCCAAAAACATGTTAGACTTTGGCTACATGCAAGTTTAAATTATCTCAGCTCCTTTCACTAAATATTCTAATGAAAAAGGTGTACCATATAAATATCCCTATTCTAACCTCAGAGATAAGGGAAACTGCAAATACACAATTTTAGCTTATTTTCTGCGTATGTATTTAACACATGCTAGAACCAGCACTGTAGAGAAAAAAACAAGCAAACAAACAAAAACCCCACAAAAAAAAAAAACCCAACCAAACAAACAAACAAACAAAACCAAGTAAAATTTATCCATGTAGTTTTATTCTCTGTATTTCATCAATCTCATTAATGCCCCTGGAGGGAGATTTCTGTGGTTAAAGCTCAAGACTGGAACACAGGGGCTTGTTGTCCAGTCCCTAAATCTGCCAAATTCTCCTTCTGAATCTGAGCAAGTTGATGAGCCTTTCATTCTCTATCTATAAAATGGGGATAATAACACTTTCTACTTCAAAGAGGGGTTGTGACGGTAAGTCTGCTAATAACTCTAAGATACTTAGATATGAGGGTGACGAGTGCCATAGAAAATCCTATAAATAAATAAAATAAACTGTGAGAGCCTGAGGCACTGGAAGCTGCTGCCAAGGCTGTGCATTTCCACACTCCCCTTACTGCGGGAGATGTGGCTCTGAGCCAATATGCAGTCTGAAAGCAGCTCCTGCATTACTGGAGAGTGTGTGTTGTTTGTTTATTTGGTTTTCACAAAGGGTACCCACTACATAACCGAAGTTACCACAGTCTGTTTAAAGCTGGAGCGTTATTCCAAGAGATTAAAGGGGATGTCGTGAATCTGCTATGCCTAGTTTTGGTTGCTGTTGGCTTTTTGTGTTGGTTTGTGTTTGCTTTTTGGGTGACATATATTTCCTGAAACCCTTCAGGACTCTTTTACGGCTGTAGGTTGGCTCAATCACTCTTTATTTCTTTGGGATTTCTGTTTGTGTGTTTGTTTGCCTGTCAGTCTGTGATGACAGCTGGTTGGTCTGAGGGGTCAGTCCTGCTGCCTTGTTGAGCTGCCCCAGCCTGTCCCTGGGACAACTGGAGCAGGGGCCAGAGGTCAGAATAGTTTTGCCCATTTCTTCGGCAGAGTTTGGAAGGAGACTTCTGGCACTGACAGAGAAGCATAGACACAGGGAAGGGAGCTCCTACGAAGGAAATTACTTTTTCTGTAGTGGCTAGTCAGGAACACACCGAACTCCTTTGCTGTCTGGCAGCTTTACCCCTCGGAATGAGTTTTGCTAATTGGCAAGTGGGCATTGTACCACTCATGCTCTGAGCAGCCAAGACACTATGTATGTCCACGGTGTCTGATTTTATAGGTGGCAGGATTCCCAAAACGCAACATCCCAGTGAGTGTGCTGAGCTTGTACCCTGCGGTGATGGGAATGTTGTGTTGCTAATACAGTCCCAGAGAAGATTAATTTTTCAGGATCAGTTAAAGCAGTTCCTGGCACCAGCTGGCAAATGAAAACCCTCGTGAGAAGGGAGAGGGGAGTTGCAGTGCTGTTAGGGCATTCTCGTTTGCTTCCCTGAGGAGGGATCAGAGGAAGGGCTACAAGATCCAATTCCATATGCTTACTGAGGAAGTACTGGTGGTTTGGAGCCAAGTGCATGCCCAAACGGATGCCTGCATGTGTGAGTGTATTTGTGACATCTGTGCGTTTCTGTATAAACTACTGCATGACCAATATCAATTATGAAACAGGAAAAGAAGAAACAAATATGCTAAGATAGGCCTCTGCTGTATGCTGAGAAGCAAAGCCTGTGCTCTGTCTCAGGGGAAGAGACCATTGCAGGAGCTGTGCAACAAAACATAGCAGATTAAGCCAAGACAAGGAGGAACTAATAAACAGGAGAGAAGAGGAGAAGAAAACTCTTCCTCCTATTCCCCTCCAAAAAAGTTTTCTTCCACAAATGCCCTAAAAAGCAGGTGATGTTCCCTTGCAGCACTCCCGACAGGCTGAAGGTTGAAACCAAGTTCTTTGCCCTGTGGTAGTAAAGGGGATAAAACTCTAGGATGACTGAAAATAAACATAGATTAAGTGTTACAGTAAATAAATAATCCATGGCTAAACTGCCACCTCCATGCTGGGGCAGAACAAGACTCTCAGCAGCAACAGCTGGGGCTCAATGGGCATCCCTCCTCTGAAGAGTTTCCCTCAGTTGCAGATCCTGCTGCGCCCAACTTGCAACCCAAGAACTAAGAAGAGGCAGCAGGTTTGACCTGTCACCTTCCATCTCTGAAATCTCAGAACAGGAATGACTGCCTATGCAGGTCCAGACTTCTCCTTCCTTCAGAAAGACAAGAGGGGGCAGGAAGGGAGAGAGTTACAGGGAGAGGCAACAGAAAGGAGCTAAAAGAGGAAGGAAAGAGATGCACTGTGACTGAAGAGAGGCTGGAAGTCTTGAGTGTCAGGCAAACAAATGTACAGAGAATAAATGCAAGAGAGCAGGATGGAAACAGCATCTTGTAAAAGAGACAGGGAAAAAAAAGAACTTTCACCAATAAAAAGGAAAAGAAAGAGACATGCAGAGGAACAGAACATAAGCAGAGACAGTATTCTATATAAATGAGAGAAAAGTGGGGCTGTAGGGTATTCTAGTTGACTTGTTGACTATCCACTTTCCTAAATCTAGATAATTTTAGCCATTTGTTTAACTCATTCTTAAGGATTAAATTGTGTCCACCAAACTGTTTCCCTGTGCCCCAGACTGACTTGCAACACCAGTGCATTGTTTTCAACTATGAAAAACTTCTTCTGAATTTTAAAAAGACTCTTCTTGCTGCATTTTCAGTCCATGTCTTCTAGTCAGATTGACCAGAGATACGAGAAATGGGTTATTGCCTTCTTCTCTGGAAACTGTACCATGCTTCCCTTCTTTATCATCTTTAGATGAAGTATGTTCAGTTTCTTTTGAAGGTCTTCCTAGGCCTTTGATCATTCTTGTCAAAATGAACCATGTCACTTCTGAAGTGTGGCACTAAGGTGCTTTCATTAAGGCCTCCACAATCTTGAATAAACAAAAAGGATTGTTTTGGTTTAAATATATTTATATTAATTGGTTATTATTATAATATATATATATACCAATTATATATTAATTGGTTTAAATATATTTATATTATATTTATATTATTTATATTATATTTATATTTTATATATAAATATATATATCTCTTGCACCCAAACTGTTTCCCTGTGCCCCAGACTGACTTGCAACACCAGTGCATTGTTTTCAACTATGAAAAACTTCTTCTGAATTTTAAAAAGACTCTTCTTGCTGCATTTTCAGTCCATGTCTTCTAGTCAGATTGACCAGAGATACGAGAAATGGGTTATTGCCTTCTTCTCTGGAAACTGTACCATGCTTCCCTTCTTTATCATCTTTAGATGAAGTATGTTCAGTTTCTTTTGAAGGTCTTCCTAGGCCTTTGATCATTCTTGTCAAAATGAACCATGTCACTTCTGAAGTGTGGCACTAAGGTGCTTTCATTAAGGCCTCCACAATCTTGAATAAACAAAAAGGATTGTTTTGGTTTAAATATATTTATATTAATTGGTTATTATTATAATATATATATATACCAATTATATATTAATTGGTTTAAATATATTTATATTATATTTATATTATTTATATTATATTTATATTTTATATATAAATATATATATCTCTTGCACATCCATCACAGAACAAATTTTGTATTTTCCTAAAACTTGAGGCCTCAACTGATGTCCAGCAAGCATGACCCATGTAGCTATCAATTTCTTAGAAAAAATTCTGCCTGACCAGCTACATTTTCATCCTGTATTTACTGATAATTTCTCTCTTAAGTAGCACCTTGAACTAGTCCTTCTTGAATTTCATCCTTCCTCCCCTTTTTCTTTTCCAGACCATTTTGCAAATCTGTGAAGGTAATTTTGAATTCTAAGCCTTCCTTAAAATGTGCTTGTGGTTCTTCCTACCATGATGCTATTTGCAAGGTCAGTAAGGATACTCCTTTATTCCATCACTCTGTGCATGCGTGCATGCATGTACCCGTATGAAAGGAAATGAGAAGGGCATATTCTTTGTGTATCTGGTTATTATATATGTGGTAGAGGCAGGATGAGATGACAGGTATCATCTAAGGGACAGTGGTGCTCTGCACCATTTTCTTCTGACAGTAAAATGGTTTATACTTGAGTAAACCAGCATAGATGTTATTAGTTAATGTTAATCTTAAAACCTATCACCCTACTTTTAGTTACTTTGGTAAAATAAAATTAGAGTAAAGAGCAATACATACATATATATATTTTCACGAAAGTGTGCATGCGTGTGTATGTATATACACGTATTTGTTGCTTAAACACTTAACAATATACAAATTAGCCAAATATACAATACCCAAATACACTAGTAAATAAATAAATAAAAAAAGTTTTGGAGAGTCTCCCATCTTTCAGTGGAAAATTCCCATACTTTCTGACACACCAACAGGACACCATCTTTAAAAATTACACTGTGTCTTTTCATTCTGCAACAGAACTGAGACCTGAAAATGAATGTACTGAGGCCTATTTCCTTTGCTTTTGAGCACAGACTTTTTCATTTACTTCTCAGCATAACAGTGGGACTGCATAGAAGCACTGGAGCTTAACAAAAAAGACTCTCATCTCAGACAAAAACTGTAATTATCACAGGGGAACAAATTAAACAGAAAACCCTGCTGGAATGAGATTTCCACATATTTAGAGTGTGTTAATACCAATAATATGGCACATACTAACAATGGAATCTTTCTGTAGCTTTTGTAGTATCAGATATGAATGAAAATATGTATGATTACACTGCTTGAAAAGAAACAAGATACTCAAGCTCTTTTGTGAATTATTTTTTAAATGTTCAGGAGGTGGGGAAATTAGTTTGAGAAACTTTAGTGCATTTCGTTTATAAATGTGTGCATTTTAATCAGTACTTACTTTTTAAAATCACAATGACATGGATCTAGAATTAAAAAGGATAAATTTCAAATATATTTGCTATAGTACAGCACTCTATATTCAAATGCACATTATTTACATTTATTTTTCGACCAGTCATGTGTCATTTGCCAGTCACACATCTTAAATTAACTGCCCATTATACTGGGCATCTATGAAGTAGGTAGACTATCCATTCTACAGTTAAGAGTATTTTCCAGGAAGGTAAGAATAAAACCCAAAATAATTAAAGATGTATACATCATAAGGACAAGGCGTTAATAATGGGAACTACAGAAGAAAGTGTATCAGTGGATATATTCATGCCACAGGTCTTCTATACAATATATATATTTTCTGGTTTCATAGTACTATCATAGGCTTTTGTAGCACATATGTATATAAAAACATTATAAGATTTACTTTTGTTTCAAACTTTCTTCCCTTAGAAATGAGTGTCATATATATATCTTTCTTTAGAACTTGAAGCTGTAACATGTATTAGGCCTGGCTTTTTGTGTGGACGTATATTTCTGTATATAAATCCTTTTTGTGTACACAGAGATGAATATTGCAGAGTTTTCATCTGTTTTGAGATGTACTCAGTCCCTGAAACATTAACTTTTAATCATAGTGTTCGCTAATACCACTCACTTCTAAAAATAATTGTGATAAATTTAACATTTTCCTTCTTTTCCTTCCTTTAAAAATTATCTGGAACTAGAATGAATTTTATGTGTTCATTGAAATAAATAAATTGTAAAGCTCTCTGCACAACAACCATTTTTATGGCAAAAACATTCTGTTTGAATCTGCAGAGACAGTATCTACGTTATTTTCTTTTTCAAGGACTTATCTCTGTAACATTACTGACACATTCGGATCAATACATTTTAAGGTTTCTCTTATTTTTTAATATCAAATGCAGGAGTGATTTGTATGTTTACCTTGATAATATACACTTGTCTCTTTAAGGTGACAGCAGATGGTCCTATAAGAAGTGGCAGAACTAAGTGCTGAAAATATAGCAGCCCATCTCAAGCTCCCTTAACCGTAAAATCTATGAATTTATGCTCAACTGAGCGATAAGAAATACCCATGAAATGTCCAAGGGTGAATCAGGGTGGTTGGAAGTGCATCTATTTCCCCTGCACAATGAGAAACCCTTCAATGCACTGTCTAAATGCATAGACAATATTTAGTAGCTTTATTTGTCAATTAACCATTTCCATCACACCCAGCCTGTGTACACCACAGTGTGCTGCTGAGAATTGCCACACTACTTTGCCTTCCTAGTTTCTGTGAACTGTTTTGTTAATGCACATTTTGTCATTCTCCAAGGTTAGTTTAATACCACTATTCCAGTGCGAATTGTTTGATAGTCTGGGGATTAGATCCTCAGAGAATGTAAATCAGTGCAACTCCACTGAAATCCACGTGGCATCACAGTTTGCATCACAGCACCATCAGGTCCATTACTTACAAATAATTTAAGGTTATGTGTGATTTCCCAGACAGGAAACCAGACTCTTCTTTTTGCCTTTGTCTGTCTCTCTCTTCTTCCCTATACCTCCCATTGTAAGTTATACTCTGCTCCACCTGTTCAACAACACAGACCTGAACAGAGCACTAATGTCCACTATTTTAATCAGGTGAAGAAACTACAGCAGAAAAAATACTCTAAATCATGGCTTTTATTCTGAACTGTTCTATGGCAGCTCCATGGCCTCATTTCCATCCATCTTCTGCTACTGAGCCAGTTCTGTTCCTCTTTAGGGGGACAGCAAAACCCCATTACCTGATGTCTGCCCTAACTGGTTTCACCATCCTTAAGCTTCCTGGAATGAAAAACTATTGCTAACATCATCCAGTTCATCCCTGGATACACAAACCAAGAGATAATATATTTTGAAGATAGAAAGTCAGAATATTTTCTGGGGAAGTTCAGTGGAGGTGAATGTGCCATTTGGTGCAAGTAGAGCAGGCAGGGAGACACAGCAGATCAGCAGGACAAGCAAGACACCATTAGAGGAAAAGGAACATTTCATCATTCTTTTCTGTCAAGATATTATGGGCCTGGTTATGACGTAGCATGGCCATTTTCTGCATAAAGTTAATTTAAGCAGCCCAGGAAGGATTATTCCCCTGCAAGAAGTAATTCCTGCTGATTCTCCAAGCTGCCACTGTAACAGGGGAACAGAGCAGAACCAAAGAGAGGTGGCTGGGGCTGACATACCCAATGCACTTTTTCAGTCTTCCAGAAATCTAAACTAGCTGCACAGTTGTCACGATCCGTGATCTATTATATCTCTTTGTTGGAGTGTATTAACTTATCAGGATTTGCTGAGAGATCCACAAGTGGGTATCGCCTCACACAGAGGAGACCGGGACTTATGCCCTGACCTTTTCGAGTGAATAACTTGCTCAGTGCTTACTAATATTTCTAAAGAAATGCACGGTTTATTGTGGGGAAAACAAAGCAATTTGGGGCAGGAGGTTCAAAAGGAGTGATTATAACACATTAAACATATATGGGTATACCTTAGTTACACACCTTATTTACTTATTTAAGTGAGGGAAGGAGGGGGAGGGATATGCCCGACGCTGTTCCCGTATAGGGTCGCGATCTGTGTGCAGGTAAGACAAGATTATATTTTCCCCTATAAGCTGGGGTAGCTGGATTTATCTCACCACGCGGTGGCGCAAGTCAGCTGCAAGCACTCCCAAGTGCAGGTTGCCCCCCCCCCAAAGAGAAGTGGCTCCGGGACTTTGGGACC
>NW_009953295.1:864214-882608 GCF_000747805.2 Chaetura pelagica | reverse complement strand
GTCAGACGGGCCTTGGCCCTGCCCTGGCTTCCGGCCACGGCTCCTCCCCTGCAGCACTGCCCCCCCCCCACACACACAGAGAGGGGGTTCAGCGCCGCGTGGAGACGCCGTTTTAAGTCAGTTTTGTCGGCTGACTCAAAGGACATTTCATGTTCGTGTAAGGAAATACCTGGTCCTTCACAACAGTCAAGATTGTTTTGGTTATTTTACAGGTAGACAGTCTGCAAAACAAAGAAACAAAGAAATTCAGAACCTTGACCAAACTAAAAAATATCATAGACCCTAGGGAACACTAGGTCTCCATTCTCTGCTTTCTGGAGGTAGGAGCTGGAGAGAGAGAGTGAGTAAGAGAGAATATGCATAATGCATTTTATATGCAAAACACAGTACAGTATAAAAACAAAGATCACTCATAGTTTTGCAAAACGTATATATAGCATAACATTAAAGAAATTACTCATCAAAAAAGCACAGTGATTACACAATAAAACATTTTGAGCAACAGAGATATAGCCTGGGCCATTCTCCAATGAAGAATTTTAAATTAACTAATGTAATTATTTTGACAACTGTAATTCCTGTAGAATTTAAATTCCTAATGTTGTACTTCATCATTAACACATGGTTACAAGAGCCTTATACATCTCCCTTTATATTTGTCAATGAAATGTTCCAGAATTATACAAAAATACCCATACTTCCTGTACCTGGAATTTTCTCTGTACTTTGCTTATTTGCCAGCATGTGAAAGAACTACTTTTTGAGTCTGCCTTTGCAATTTAGACTTGCATATACTATTTTGTGGGGTAGGAGAGTTATCAGTACTGCTCTTCAGTGGTTGGGCTAGACAAAAACACATTTGAGAAAAGCTGTGGATCTACTTGAGAACTCTGAAAAGAGTATTGGATATCATTCCATACTGCCTTTCTGTAAATTACCAGCCCTAGGTGTGTGTCACCTTGCTGAGCATAGCAGGGCTGTCACATCAAGGGCTCACAGTCCCTGCATGCCCCATGTGAAGCAACATCACCGAAGCAGGAACAGAGGCTGAGATAGCTCCAGTCCTCCTCTTGGCCCATTCTCTCACAGAGTCAACCTGACAGATCAAAAGCTGCAGAAGGAGGTTGTGGAGCTGCTCTTTCTCTCTCCTCCACATTTTCATTCCCTTCTTCCTTTCCATGACTGTCGCTATTTGTAGTGCAAGCCTTAAGTGAGGTTTTTTAAAATACTCAAAGAGCTTTTCAAAGCCAAATTCTATTCTGCTAGATAAGGGGGAATGGAAGTCTATTTAGCTAGCAATCTTCCATTTTTAATTTCATTTTTAAATGAGTTCAATTACTTCAGCCAGGTGATGCACTAGCTGTGAAAAGTGCAGAAAGAAGAAAAGGCCAGTTTAGGTCCTTTTCAAGGTCCTCACTGCAAGTTCCTGAATTACAGCTCTACATTTCAAAGAAGGAAGAACTCAGGATAGAAATCTTGGGGAAAAAATGGCCAGAGGCTAGATGAAGTGCCTGTGAGTAAACACCGACTGGGGGAGAATCATCCCCATATGTCGACATAGAAACTTATTCCCTTTCAGAACACCTGGGGTACCAACAGGTAATGCATCCTGTTGCATCCTTTCTTGTTCAGGTTGGGGCAGAGTCTGGGAATATTTGTAGGTTGTCTCTGATGGTGGGACACAACTTAAAAACACAATTCCAAAAAAACCCAGCTGTGATCCCAACAGATGCAATCTTCCTACTCAAGTGTCCTGATGACATTACAGTAGATATATTTAAATCACTGAAGAGGTGATTCTACCCTCCCAACTAAGGTGAATACCTGTTCTCCTGGGTTCAGTCTCATTATTGATTGTGTTTTCTTTCTATGCAACAACAGAAAGCAGACACGAGGATAGTTAGCTGCTGCTCCCTGGTTTATTACAATACTGTTTTTTTTGAGACCTGAGTAACAAATAAACTGGAAACTGACTGATTAATTTAACTTCACTACTTTCACAAAGTCCCTGAAAATAATTTTGAAACTTCCAATAGGTATTTTAAAAATAATCTGTGTCTCTATTGGGAAGAATATAAAGGAAGTCAACTAACTATTCTAAACTAAAAGGATGTTTTTGTAACAACCTGGAAGACAATTTATGGGACTTATTTTCATATAATAACATTGATGAGCATGGAAAAAAAACTGACAAAATATAAGCCATCTACTCACTTATATTCAAATGTTACATAATCCTAAGAGCAGAAACTTGTAAAACTACCTATCATTTATATTCTAATAATTAATTAAAAACACATGCAGAACAAATAAAATGGCAAACATGTTTGTGGGGCTTTTGGGGTTGGATTTTTTTTTTTCCTTTGCCTTTGTTCAACATTTTTAGAGGCATTTTAGGCATTTGAGGTTTAGTATACCTGTGCTAATAAAAGCTTTTGAAGATCTTTATATTCCTAGCTTTAGCAATTTACAGCCCCGTATGTTTGTGTAAAAGCACATATCAACCCCCTTCATACCGTCAGTAGACTCCAGGTTCCTAATACAAAGATATTCTTCCTTCTTTTTTCATGTAACATCTGGCAATATGGACAGTCTACTCTTTCCTTTCCTCATCAGAGATATCTTGACTCCAGGACTGAGATACGCTTCAGGTCTTATTCAATGCTTGTTGCAATGAGACCCGTTTTGCAGAGAGCAGCATACCTTTATTCTAGTGGCAAACATTGGCCTAGAAGGAATTTGGCTCATGTGAAGTCAAGAGCTCCATTGTGCTCCTATATATGGATGAATTTTTGCATGTGTTCAGGTGTTTCCTTCAAATTTTTTTTTTTCCTTCTTTTGATTTTTTTCCCCCCTCCAATATGTAAGCTTATTTTCTCTTATCTGTCTGCCACTCTACTTGGTCTGCTTTATTTGTTTTCATCTCAGGTATTGTATACACTGTCTTTTATTATTCGTTTTTCCTTTCACTGTATTACATGTGAGAAGAGACTAGGAGTGGATGCTGAACTCGTCTGGTATTTGCTTTCAGAATAGGTCATAAAATAATGGGATGCTATGCAGACATTCGGGGCCTGCCTTCAATAGAAGATAAAGATTTTTTACATCTATCAGTCCAAGAAAATTAATGTATCTTCTACTGCCTCTCTCCACCTTGGTATCTCTTATTAAACTTAGGGCAATTACGATCTGAACATTTTTAGTATAACAAACATCAGGGATCATATGAGGTAAATGTCAATTAATAGGTTGTGGCAGTCATAGAGTTACTGGCAATTTGGCTGAGAAAATGAAAAAAAGGAGGAAGCAGAAAAAGGTAGAAGGGGATAATATGGTATCACTTGGAAATCAAAGATTAAAGTGTTATTAATACTAATACTGATCCAGGAATCATTATGAGTTAAATTCCATAGCATCCATCAGTCTTCATGTCACGCTAATCACTGCAGCCTATGAACTGCCGTACGTCTGTACCCTATATTTTGTCAAGCAGTTCCACTGGGCACATGGGGGCTGTCAGGCCCTGAAAAGGTGATCTGTCAGAAAAATGTCGGTAGCATTATGCATTTATTGCTGTTTTAATGAGACCTGGAGTAATTTTTCTGCAATTCCTGTATGTACCTGTGTATGGCTATGCAGTATTTTAGACTGCTTGCTTTTTATCTCAGGTGTAGTTGAGACAGATCCTTTACAGGCATAATTTGCTACAGTTCTCTTGACTCCACAGGGAAAGTGCCAGTTTAAACCAGCTGAAGCAGAGACCCAAGAGATTTTATATCCTCTGAGTACCATATATCCTGGAGAAGCAGATTTATGTAGAAGATGGTTTTCACCTGGCATAGCATACTCTAAAGGAGAAACGAGAGACAGGAAAACAAACTGTCTGCTTTTCTAAGTTAGGGCTTTTTCCATTCCAGTCAGGAGTGTAAATAATAAAACATTATGTAGAGCATTTCTGCTCATTATTGAGTCCATTTTAAGTAACAATCTTAAAGAATACACATGAATGTGTTTTATGCATTTTTATACATATGAGGTATAAAAAAAAGATGTACATTGGAACTGATTTTTCAATTAGGAATACATAAGAGCTTTATAAAAAATGAGTAAAACTATTTGTCATATTTATGTACATTTACTATGATTTCACATATAGTGGGGGATCTTGAGCTGTTTCCAAATCTTACTAGGCTATAGAAATAAAAAATGATTTCATGAAAAAAACGTTATCACTACTGTCACGGTAACTGTACCCATAAATCAGGCACACCACTGAACGTACAATTTATCCTAGCAATAAATTTAGATTTCGAACAATTATTTTCTGCATTTAACTATTTGGTCCTTTACATATTATTTTTATCTGATATTGAAGGCAATAGCTCTCATATGATATTTCAACCTATCACTGCTAGGTTCCTGATGCACCCACATTTTGGTATACAAAACATAAGGTAGGGTGTGAAAAATTATAAAGGCAAGAGGATAATCCAAACTAATCTATAATTACATGTATACAAGAAATACAGAACCCTTTTAGATTTCACCATTTAGAATCACAGAATCATCATAGAACTATGCAGGTTGGAAAAGACCCTTGGAATCACGGAGTCCAACCATCATCCCTACTCTACAAAGTTTTCCCCTAAACCATATCCACCAAAACCACATCCAAATGACCCTTAAACACATCCAGGGATGGCGACTCAACCACCTGCGTGGGCAGCCGAGTTACTTGTGTAACAAAGGCTTCTTTTTTTTTCTTTTTTCAAATTTCTCATTTTCTTTTAGTGTTCAGGTGCTCCCTAAGAGCCATTATTAAGTGTCACTGCAATATTCTCTTATGCCTTTGGTGACGTGTTTTTTTGTTGTTGTTTCATTATACATTGGACTTTCAGAATTTAAGACTTGCAGCTTACTCTCACTAGCATATAAAAAGAAGGGTGTAAATTTTTCTCTTTTACCTGGATCTAGGAATGAGCTTGTATGCAGCATTTTCCATGTGTAGATTTCAAAGAAAAATTAACTAATGTGGTACCCCATGTCCATACCATTTAAGAGAGAGACAAATTCTCTATTGCTGATAAGCTGGAAGCCAGACCAAGAGTATTTTTTAAATAGAACCAGGGAATCATATTGTACTTTAATGGCTGTTTGGTAGAATAGTCAGCAGCTATCCATGTTTTGAGACATGTTTTAATTATAAGGCTATGATTAAACTGTGGAATGTGGTGAACACTATAGAAAGAAAACACCCTGAACACAGCTCCTATGTATTCACGTGTTTGAATCTTAATGGAATACGTCTGTTTTTTTTTGTTAGAAAGAGCTATTTCAAAAGTGCAAAAGAAACAAAAAAAAAGATCTTACACAAACTGCGAGGGAACAATGAAAATCCATTTCATCTTACCCAAGAGACAGCATTTATTAACAGCCACTTGGCAGAGGAAAGTAGGGAGATAGTATGTGGATTATTTTAAATTATTACATATTTTCTCACTTAGAATATAACTAATTACATTAGTAAGGTTGACTACAAAAACAAGCAATAAATCCACATTAGTTTGTTGAATCTATGTTAGCGGACATCCTTGGTGTGTAATGCAGATTAATATTTATAGCTCTGCGTGAATTTCTTGTACTTGGCTCTGTAAATTTAACTAGGAGAACAGCAACAACTGTGCTTAGTTTTGTGATGTAATGAAAAAAGTCCATACTGATTGAAGTCCAAAATTATTTTCAAATATATATGTATATTTGGTTTTTTGTGTATCCAAAGTGACTGAGCTAAAAAAAAGCATTCCAACTTTGTTTTTCTTTGAATGTCTCTCAGCTTCAATATACAGTGTTTCTACATTACAATGTGAAAGATGAAATTCAGCTTATAAGTACATAATTTTTTTCAAAGCAAAAAAACCTCTTTGAACTCTCACCTTAAAATCTAAGGCATGGTTAAATCTCTTAGCAAGGTTCCTCATCTTTTCATTAGAATTCTGTCTTTGCATTCACAGATTTTCCCCCATCTTTAAATGCCATTCTAAATATTTTCTTTCCCCAAACTTAGTGTTTTGAATTAGCATCATAAGTCTACTTTTTCCACCTTCTGTATGCAGAAGTGTTAAGATCTTCCCAAACTAATCAAGTTGACAATATCTTTATACTGGGAGGTGTCTTTATATTGGGAGTCATTTGCAGAAGCAAAAGGCACCAGTACTGGGTACAAAGACAAGTCATCTAGTGCCAGCAATACCCATAGGAATGCTGTATTAAAAAAAAAATCTCAGATGAAGGAAGATGGGCTCTTGAAGCAATTAACAAATTGTTGTCTATATCCCAGGATTTTTGTTATAGTTTTTATTATGCTTGAATTTAGGAAGAAAAGCATATCCTTTAAAATAAGCAATAGATATTAGTCTGAGGAAACACTTTAAACTGACAAATGCTCAGAATAATGCATGAACTGTGATGCTAATTTGTTACAAGCCATTAAAATAAAAGATATGGCCCAGATCAAGTAAAAGTCAATGTTTGCAACTAATTTAAGTTGACCCCCACAAATCTTTTGAAACTTTATCACCCTGCTAGTGGAAAACACATTTTAAAGCTAGTGTCTGTATTCCCTGTTTAGTCAATGGAAATATGTAGGTCTGTCTAAGACACAGCACTGAAAAAATCCTCCTAAATTACTCTTAGTTGAAGAGACTTTTGTCTCAAAAGTAAATCAAGTGCAGAATGTACAGATAATTCATTTGCAGATGAATAACTGAGTAAAGAAAAAAATGTCTGAGAGGCACAGGAAGGATGGTAGGCTGGATGGTAGGTCAAATTATGTCCTTTAGAAAACACTGTATTAAGAGCAACACATAAATAGTACTATGGTGCCTAGCCCTTATAAGAAAACATTAGAAGCACTTCCAGTTTCCAGGGTGTATAAGGATGGCCTTATCCTTTAAAAAAAGGGAGGGAATTTTATATTTGATAACTGAAGGTATTTAAATGACATTCAATTAAACTTAATACCTCTCACTCACTAGAGTGAGATATCTCTCTAACGGGTGGTAAAATATTTTCCAAAACACTATTTCACCAATAGTGACCCTTCCTAGCCTAATGCATATTACAAAAATCACATAAAACTGAGAAATTAGCAGGAAAAATCACAAAGGACTCTAGTAGTTGATTTCTCTGTCTTTCAATTAATTGAATGCTTCATTTTCAAGATTCTTAAAAAGGAAACCAAATATTCAGCTCCGTCCCAAGCTTGTCTACATCATTAGCTACCCAGTAGGTGCTTGCTTGTCATTACACAGTATATTTTGCATCTATTACCTTAATGAAAGTACAACAGCACATCATGCCTTCCTCAGTTTATTTAATCATACCATATTCTTGTTGCAAACACTGTATAACCCATGGAAAGAGAAGAAATAATGAAGGAACAGTTTTGTAAAATTTGTACCGAACTACATCCCTATAGGGTGCAACATTTTCTGAACAGGAAAAAATAGGGGATCAATGTCATGATACACCAAAGTTTTGCTTAGTTCATCAAAGGGTTTTTGGTTTTTATTTACTTTGAGATTTGCCTTTTTTTTCTTTTCTTTCAATTTGAAGATTTTAACAATGTCTTAGCCATAATTCCTGACTTTACATTTCTGAAGTGCACAGAGATGGTTTCTGTCTTTACTGCTGTTATCTGCTGATTTTGTGTCACTAATTTGAGATGCCACAGAAAAGAGAAGCAGCTTCATTCATGAAATCAAATTCTGCTTGTAAGTATGCCTTTCAAGAAAAAGGAAGATCTGTAGCTCTTCTAAGTGTTTGCAGGTAGTGCATCTGTGTTAACTCAAATAATGAAAGCCAGGATTGATGATAGGCTGATTCAGTGTAGCTCTTGCCAACAATTTTCGGAGATTAGGAGGTTGTTGGAAATACATCAATGAAGGTTTAGGGATCACTGTGTGAAGTATTCTAAATTAACAGCTAATGGATGTTTTTAATAGCTCTTTTATAGATGAGTGCAGCTGAATGCAAACTGACAACAAGAATGCTCAGCTTAGTACGAGCTTTAACTTTTTTTTCACAGATCATGACCTGCCTCTGCACCAGCTTTCTCACTTTGTTTCTGCATAGGGGCAAAATGCAGTTATTTTATAGTTAATAAACATATCCACAAACACTTTAATCTTTTTGAGATTTTTTTTTTAAGTACCAGAGGTTATTTTCCTTCTCAAAGGCTGCGTATATGCAGTGCTGCACTACTCTTTTCCAAAGATTTGTTCATCCATCCTGCTGTTTCTGGCAAAGTTCAGTTCTTGCAGAAATGGTGAGCAGATATGAAAAAAATGAATGTTCTTTGATTATAGCTGGTATAATCAAGTTGTCTGACCTTCCTGGTGCACAAAGAGACCTGACTTGAGTATTCAATATTCAATTTCAGTGGCCCAAAGCAATGAATAAATGTAAGTGAGACAGAGTTCATATGAAAGTATACCAGTGGGACAGAAAACAAATGTCTTGAGGTTGTGTTTTGCAGTAGAGCTCACAAGCTTCCTATCCTTATCTCCACTGATGCCAACTGCCTGTCAAATGACAGGTTTTTGTCATAGAATTGGGAGACACGTGACATCATTGCTTCTGTTTAGTTCACAGGTGTTTGAAATTATCTGACTGTTTTAACTCAAAATTTGACTAACAGAGATTCATTGACTTGCTCTTCCAAATAATACCTCTATCTGCACTTTCACATGTGGCCTCTTTCATTTTGTTGCTATGAATGTTTCAGATTAATAAGCAACATAGTTTTAAATTTTTAATTTATCTTCAGGTAGATAAAATGTTCAGCAACTAAATATTTTCTTATCCTGAAGCTTTTTTGTTAATATACAAACACCAATTAGAAAAATATCAGTGTGAAAAACATACCCACACTTAAAAGGGATCTGACTTCAAAGGCATGCCATTGTAACCTGATTTTAGAATTATTTGTCTCATTGGAAAAGGTCCATTTCCACTCACTCACAGGCTATGCAGGGAAAACACAATGTTATTTGATAAGTATGTGTGGACAGCTAAGTCAAACTACCTATTGCCAGTGACTGTAATGGGACGTTAGACATCTAGCTAGCCCTAATGAAGGAAGTACATTTAGACAATAACATTTTGGTGTGTGAATCTGAAAAGGAAACCCACTATAGAAAATTGTGTTCATATAATAATAATAAATAAAAAAAACTTTTTCTCTTGTACCATCCTGGGACATTCTGTTATGGTGCATTTCAAGAACTAGCTGTTATTCATTGATACCATTCCACATAAACATATATTTCTTGCCTTCATTCATAAAACTTGTTTGAAAATCAAGAATTTTCATACTTCTTACAAGTTTTCTAGATTAAGCAGCTTTATTGGAATCTTAATAACATCTTGAACAGAGACATAGATACAGTATATAAGAAAGTTTTATAAAAGATGTCAGCCTTTATTATCAAGCTTAATTGGCCTATTATATTCCTTTTTTGTACGAACGCATTAACTTTATGCATTGTGGGTAGCAAGATTCTCATCAACAGATTCTGTAGAATTTTTAACCTTTCTTTGATTCAGTCAATGAAAGAAAAAAAAAAGAAAAGCAAAAAACAGAATTAGCCCATATTGAAAACACGGCATATGTTTTTTCTATTACTACCACAATAGCTAAAAATTGAAAAATAAGATCTTACTGAGTTAATGATTTTCAATTTTTTTTTTTAAATTTCTAAAATACCTCATTAATTTCATACATTATCTGTAGAGATAAAACAATAACATGGGCAAGTGACTCCCTCCCCAAGAAACCTCACATAGAAAAGAAATATTAGTACAATTTGTATCTTCTTCAGATCTAATGGTCTTAATTTTTCTGTCATTTTGTGCTTTTAACATTTATACACATTGATATCAAGGTTTAATATCATGATAGTGACTTCTAAGGCAAAAGGTTAACTTGAAAGATAGAGTTCACTGACCCAAAATGCCAGTCTTTGAAAAATGTATCTAAAGTGTAACTGAAGATAAAACTGTAAGTCCAGACACAAGTTGCTTACAGCTAAGGAAAACTAACTTCTCACATTTGTATTCTTAACCTAGCATCAGATATTTTAAAAGTAAAAATTCTGGAGGAAAACAGCAGTGTCAACATTTTTAACAGAATCATGATTCCCATCACAACAAGCATTTTGGAAATTTCACCTTTCATTGTGGAGAAGAAAAAGTGCAGTGAAGAATAATTTTAACACATAACTGAGAAAGATATGCATGAATTCCCACCTTAAACTCTGTGACTGAATGGCATGTTTGGGAGAACGCATGTTTTATCTTAACATCTACAATTACTGCTTTTTAAACTAGACTTACTAACCTCCCCAGGTCTTACACCTTTTCTTCTTTTATTCACCAATCACTTTCTACTAGTTCAATTGTTCTACATTAATGCTTAAAGAAAAAAAAACACACTCTTGTATTTGTCATGCAGATTTTCTTATTACTTTATTTCTGTGAACAATTCAAATAAACTATGAGACAAATACCTTTGGATAACTAATTGGTGGCCCAGAGTTTGTAAAAGCTAGTTATAGAGAACTTCAGGAGAACAACAGGAGAATTTCAATAATTTAAACAAAGGGCAAAAAGATATGTTCTTAATTATGACTTTATAAAATAAGCAAATTGTGTTTCTAAGCCTGCAAAATAAAAAGGAAGTTTATTTAGCTGCTACTCTTTCTTCAAGGACAACACAACTATATGTGAGTTTCTTGTAGAGCAGTCCTTGTAAGGACCTGACAAGAGAGGCAGTTTCCTGTGAACTGTGATAGCTGGGTTATTTACTGTGACCAACCCAAAAATTTAGATTCTTGTTAATCCCATTTTAGGCATTTTACTGCTTAGGTAAAGACTGGACCAACTTTGGTTGGACTTGGTTGTCTCAGAGATCCTTTCCAACCATGACTATCTGCATTTCTGTGAAATTAGCAGTCCACTGCTGATTGCACATTGACACACATAACCTTCAAAACACCAAAGGCACCTTCCAGAACCTTTGCCTTCCTCTTTGTACATAAGGCAATATAAAAAATGCAGCTGGCACTGACACCAATGGAGATGGGAAACAATCAAAATCCTTGAGATGTGCCAGGCAATCAGCCCTGTGGAAAGGAGCATTGCATTGCTCACTTAGTGAACAGCTTTACTTACTCCTTGAACTGAAGCATCCTGGAGCTCCTAATTTCAATTCTTACCTTCTTTGAACTCAATCTGCTGTAGATGTTGTTGCCTAAGTTTGACACAGATATTCTGTGTTGCTGTCAGGCTGTACCAACATGGGTAAATCACATAAGGCTATATATTGGAGTCAGGGATAAACTTCCTGCAAACAAATCCCATGCAGGGCAGGTATATTAAAGTCTTGGAGACTATGAGACAATGGATCCCCTCCAGCAAGAAATGCAGCTTGACTGAAGCAGTCTGGAGGCTCTTCAAGGCCTGCAAAAGTGCCACTAGATGAAGCGCACTGGCTGGTACAGTCACCAAGAGCAATTTAGCAAAGCATTTTGGGCATGGTCATTGCTATCACTGGGAGCTGTAAGCATGGCTGGAAGACATTTGTATTATCCAATTTGTATCATCAAATTAAAATAGTGTAGTGCATAGAACTGGAAAATGGTATCTGGGAGTCATTAATAAATAGCTGGGCCAGAATAAGGCAAGGTTATCACCTTTTTGTCAAAGCAATAGAGATACTTCTCTTAATGAACAGCCCAAATCACAGTTGGACAATAAATATAAAGGCACACAGATGGAAAGGTTTTTCAGACTATAGAACAATAATGAGATATTACTAGTTGGTTTCACAGAGCCAGACAAAGTGAATTATTAGTAAAGATTCTTTTCCTCATAAGAACTGCAATAAGAATGAAAAAAAAAAAAAAAAAAAAAAAAGATATCTCTGTAAGAGCATTATAATTTCTTAGACTCTTTTTCCAGAAATGGGAGAAATATGTGGCAGGGAGTCTGTATTTTCTGACCTTGGCAGATCAAAATGCAAAAGGTTTTGCCCTCAAATGTCACCAGTGGTTTAGACTGAAGAACTTTTTATTAACATTTTTAGAGTTTCTGGGTATATTCCCTTTAAGAACTCCCTTTCTAAAATCTGCATGCTAAATTATTCTGCTGCCCCTCCAGGTCACCTATGTTCCATTGTAGCAGAATACTTTTTTACCTAAGTTATGCAGCAGAACAAATTCTCAGTTTTTAGCCTTCAATTGAATTCTGAAAAATGAGGGGTGGGAAGAAGAAATTTTTCTGTGGTAGTAATTTGAAAAAAAAACAACAACGCCATAACCCCCAACTTTTCATGTTGAATGTAACAATCAAAGCAGAACAAATACAGCAGTACCTTGTTCAACAAATAAACACCACACAAGTGCAGATTAAAAAATCTGCATTTTAAAACTTCTTGAAACGTTGTGGTCCTCTAAAGAAAGTTTAAATGTTCTTAGCTTATATTTTAAGGAAACAAATGTAATCTTACCTTAACTAGAATCAACAGACTAGCTGGCTTTGTCTGAGAACTGTTGAGTCTCCACCAAAATTCTTAAAAAAACATTTACACCTCAAAATTCCTGAAAAGAGCAATGATATCCATTAAGGCAGAAAATGAATATGCAACTAGTGTTATATATTCTATCTTGGTATTGTGTTTTCAATAAGAAAGCAAAAATTAGTTTCTTAAAATTATTACATAGTGGCCCGAGTAATTTGTTTGATCTTAAAATAAATGGATCAGTGTATTTTGCACTAATACCTGTATCTCAACACTGGCTCTAAGGAAGTTCCAACAAGTAACAGACAAGAAGGTATCATCCTGGCAGATGGCTAAACTACATCAGTGTCAGGAAAAGGCAGAAACATCTTGATTTAAAGAATGAAAGTTGACCCTAATTTAGAAATGACAGCAAAACTTGTGTGTTTGTCTGTATCTCATAGTTTCCTGGATCCTTACTTTATTAATGAAATAATTAGTTTCACTGATTTTTCCTTGCTAGACTGGATCAGGCAAATACGTACAATCAGTACTTAGTGGTGGTCTATATAAGTAGTAAGGAAAAAGTTATTTGAAGAAAAAAAGCTATGTGCTTCAGATAGAAAGCAAGTAAAATACAAAATTAAATACATTACAGGTGTCAACAGTTATCCTTTGGAATTTATCTGAGTGCAGTCTTGTTTTAAACAGGGTCTGTTTGTAGGTACTGTTTTACACACCAATAGCTTGCAGTGGCCTTTTAAGCTTGCAGGTGCACACATTTTTATTTAAGTGTCTGTTTAAAAATAGTCTACCTTTAGGAAATGTCATCTGTATAAGAACTAATAATGTCAGTTCAACTCATGTTAAGTGATTATTATTGTATGCATAAAACATGGATAAAAAGTGTTATATACTGCTGTTGATCTGTTCTTAACTCCAATTGTTAGCCCTGTGGGGGAAAAAAACACACAACTAAACTAGAAAGTAGTCTTGCATTTTATTACTTACATAGAGGTAAGAGAATTTGGAAGCATTTTAATCTATTTTTTTATATATAAATGCTAGGAAATGTATGTCTAATGACAGAATTTGGTTAACTTCTTACATAATTTTCATCACTGTATGATGTGATTGCACACGTCATATATGATGTCACCCTTGTCTTTCACAGTCAACCATAAATTGAGGAAAAAAAATGTATTTCTGAAGGGTCAGTTTTTGAGTCCCAGTAATAAGAACTTCCACAACAAATTCAAACCTGATTACAGTATTAGTGTGAAAAAAATATTGTGTATATTGGGGATCCCTTGCTTTACCTTGCTTTGCCTTCCTATTCCCTCCCTTTTGCTTCTTAAACATTTTAGGAGCAAACTATTGACTTACCTTCAAAATATATTAAACGTTCAACTCAGAGTTCATAGGCAATTAGTCCCTTGGGAAAAGCAGAGATCAAAATTCCTCTAAGGAAATTATAGGGTTGCTGGTTACGAAAGTCTCAAACGGCTGCATCTCATCTGCTATTAAATTTGAAGGATCCACTTTAGGTTCATCTTTCTTCTTTAATAAATTCCAATGCTGGGGGGGGGGGGGAAAAAAGAAAAAAAAAAACAAACAACAAAAAACAGCCAACCAAAAAAAAACCCCAAACAAACAAAAAAACCCCAGAACTAACAAAACCAATGTTTGGATTAAGTCCTTGAACAGCAAAATAAGTATCTCTAGATATTTGTGGTTTCACCCAACTGACAAAGGTAAATGGGAGGAAAACAAAGCCAACAAAGTGGCCTTCTGAGGCATAAAGAATGTTTGACATCAATCCACTAAGAATGATGATCTTAATGCAATTTTCACTGGATGTGCAAAGCCAAAATGGTAGAAAAGCAGTCCAGCAGAAGGAAAGTGCAGAACTGCTCAAGAAATAAATTTTATAATGCCATTGAGCAAGATAGAAACTGTGACAGAAACAGGGTTAATTAATAGAACAAGGCCAAATTAAGGAGTTACAGCATTAAAGACAATGTTACCCATGAAGTTAGAGGTGTGCTTTCTGATTCACCATTTGGGAAGCATCTCCATGGAGGCAATGTTCAGCTCTACTCAGGTAACAAATAACTAGCAACAATCCTTTTACTTATAAACTCAGAAATAATGTACCAGAAAAAGAAAAAAAAAAGGAAAAGGAAAAGGGAAAGAAAAAGAAAAAGAAAAAGAAAAAGAAAAAGAAAAAGAAAAAGAAAAAGAAAAAGAAAAAGAAAAAGAAAAAGAAAAAGAAAAAAGAAAGAGAAAAAGAAAAAAAAGAAAAAGAAAAAAAAGAAAGAGAAAAAGAAAAAGAAAAGGAAAAAGGAAAGAAAAAGGAAAAGAAAAAAGTAAAAGAAAAAAAAGAAAAAGGAAAAGGAAAAGAAAAAGAAAAAAGCAACTACATGATATTTTTAACAAAAAAAAAGGGTAGTGCAAACTTAATAGAGGTTGGTTGTGGGTTTTTGGGTTTTCTTGGTTGGTTTTTTTTTTTCCTATTACTATTTAATAATGAAATTACTATAAAAATCTTCAGGAGAAAACCTGTTAAACAAAAATAAAGCTTTAACATGTCATTGCAGCTCACAAAATAATTGTTTGGGCAAAATATTTTTGCTTCTTAAATCTGAATCTAAAACCAACTTGTCAGGTTGCTTTTTAGCAAGAGCACGATTTTGATCTAACTATAACAGCTCTAATAAAAATTTAATGTTATCTCTTTTAAGTATTTAAGCTTGCATCAATGGAAAAGAAAATGCTTAACTTGTAGTTTTCACAGAAAATGAAGAGAAACCTGTACTCTAATGTTTGCTAGATGGAAGCTTGATACTGTACTACTGCTTGCAGGCCAATTTAAGATTCCCAGCTCCAGACATTGCCTATGTTAGCTGCACAGCCTCAAAACAAAACTGTCCACCAAAAAAAGTATAAAAACATTATTGACTTATCCTACATGGCAGCTCCAGGTACATTTTGATCCGACTGTTGCTTTCTTTACTCATATTTTTAAAAAAAACCCAAAACACTCACTTCTCTGCTGGAAAGTGTTTCTTTACAAAACGTAACATTTTTCAGTACAATTGTGCATGCAAGCAGCTTTAGGCATATCCAGCATAGTCACCTATAGTTTTGTTTGTGTTTTCTTCTTTTCCCTTCTATTACTAAAGTGAAGGCATCCTTCAGGTACACTGCAAGTCTGCTTGACCTCTAAGTCTACTCAACCTTTATTTTGCTGGAATTTTGTTTTGCCTGCTCACCACAGCATCAAGACCACAGACCAGACATCTGCAAAAATCAGCTCTCAGCAGTGAGAGTATTTTCTGAGAAAATAAGAGAGATCCCAGGAAATAGAGTTCCCGAATGTGAGAACTGACATGATGAGACTGCCACTACATACTAGAAATGACATTAACATTAGAATAAATTAATGTTATTAATTATATATGTATGTATCTCTATATAAAATACCTTAAACATAACATAGCTAGGTGAGTTTTAATATGCAACTTTATTTAGTAAAAGGTATTCATCATGAACAGACCTGCTGAGTCACCTGTGCATGTGGCTCACATACCTATCCCCTTCTGCACCAGTATCCATGACTTTGAGGGACATCTCATGACAGCTACATAAAGCCAGATAGACAAACTCTGAAATACCCAAGTTCAGCCTGAATCTGGCCTCAGGTATAGTGGCAGGCTTTAAATTAATTATTTCAGTAAGATGATGTTAAATTACAGTGGACTTCCTATGGAATCTTGTATTATATGCACCTGAATACCAAAAGAATTCATCATTATTAAAATTATTGCAAGAAATACCAAAGGAAGTAAGAATGATTTGCCACTTATTATGAAGTGTTGCCCATTTTGCAATAAGTGGCCAATCATTATGAGTTCATTTGATATTCTTTATAACATTAATCATGACTAATTCATTTGGTATTATTAATGTAGATGTAACACAAAGTTCCAGTGCAATTTAGCTATTTGTTTAAATATATCATTAATTTAAAGAGTTATCAATCCAAAATGTCAGCAGTTTTATTCAAAGGCTATAAGGCATACTCCTGCATGTGAAGCTGAAATAATAATTTTCAAGCAAATAAAATAAAACATTTCTGTATTTGTACTTAGAAATTATCTCTTTTTAAATTATTTTTTTATTATTATTTTTAATGGGACAAAATAACATGGCTCTATTTTTCAGTCCTGTAACTAATGAAACATCCTACTTCAACTTACCTACTGACATGTTTAAATTGAGAGCATGTTTAATAAATTTCCTTGGATAATAGCCTTATTTAATCTCCATCTGGGAAATAAATTTAACCTGGCCAAGTAGTTTCCGTATTTGGAAAAATAGTAGGAAAGAGACTTTTATGACAGATTGAAGGCATTATAGATCCTATGGAAATTCTCGCAAGTTTGGAAATTTTAGACAATGTCAGTGCCAAAATCCTACTTGGAAAACTGCGTTTTGTCTACCAGCAAAATTCACTCTTGTGTTTCAGTGAGATAAAATACTAATGTCTTCACTTGCTGTGCGGAACTATTTTGCTCTGTCAAGCAGTTAACCAGCTCTGTGTTTTTATATTGAATATTTTTCTTTTTTCTTTTCCATGCACATATAGAAGGATGAAACCCAGGGCAAACAAGAACTCAAGGAAAGGCTATAGCACCATTCATTGTGGTGTAAAGGCTGAGGTTCAAGCCATTCATGGAGCTGCAGAAGTCCTCAGTGCTGCAGAGAAATGGTGTCCAAGCACAAATAAGACCAAACACAAATCCATAGCTGTAAGTTCTCATGAGAGAAACATAAAAAGTGCAAATAAGTGAAAGAGAAATTCAAAGATTGACTAGCAATATAAAGTAGACCAGTGAAAATTAATTCACAGCTCCTCAGATAACTTTTGATAAAAATGTGAAGACTTTTGTCTTTTAGGTAGCATTACTCCAATAGACACATGCATTTTTTTCTTTTATTAGATTTTGATATATTACTGCCATTGGTATGCCTGTAAGAATACTGGCAAGCTTATATATGACCAGAAAAGCCTTATAAAAGTTCAAACAGTGATTGCTGGATGCTTAAGCATCAGTCATGCCAGCACCAAAAGTCAGATATTCCTTAATGATTGAGCCCTTTCTGAGGACTGTAAGTGTTGCTCGTTGAAGTAGAAGGGATTAGATAAACCTCATAGGTGTATTAACATTTCTCATGCCCTGAAACCTTTGGCTTTTGGCATTTGCCTTTCTCATTTTCAGCCACTGACACCATTATCCAGAACTTGGAACCTCAATCATGTAACTCACCAGCAATGCATTTCTTAAACTCACAATATACTTTAACAAGTTTTGTCTTAAATATTTGATGAGTGCAAAGGAAACAGATTGTTTCCAAACCAGCAACAGTATGTTTTCCAGAATAGTGAATCCCTGTTGAAAGGAAAGTTGGTGTAGGTGGAGTACAGCCTCTCTCCTCTAAATCTACTTTGATGAGTCCTCTGATATCTCCTTCCAGCAGACAGCACTGCAAAAAGATGCAGTTTTACAACAGCCTTGAGGCTTTTCTGAGTTTTACTAGAGGCAAAGCAGTCTCCTACTTAAGTAGCACAAGTAGGGCTTACTTTTTTAGTTATAGGAGTATTTTTTTTTTCCATTTTAATTTCAAAATTTCTAGCTGGTAATATTAAAAATACTTTGGAAAATATTCAAGTTGTGGCTGACTGCACTTCAGCAAAGAAGAAATCCTCTGTGGGGGCCTGCTTATCACAATGTGATATTAAAGAAAAAAAAAAAAAAAAAAAAAAAAAAA
>NW_009953295.1:843718-863999 GCF_000747805.2 Chaetura pelagica | reverse complement strand
AAAAAAAAAAAAAAAAAAAAAAGAAAAATGACATCAGCTTCAACTTTACTATGGAATATTCAACACCTTCCACTTTCATTTGTATATTCAACGATAACATTTAAAATTACTGTGGTCACCCTAAAGGATGATAATTACAATACAACTCAGCAGCCTTTATACAACATAATTGCAGGTTACTAACGTTCAGAGTATCCATTGGAGTTGTAATGGAGAGCAGAATTTAGCTCATGGATTTTGTGATGAAGGTCTTACAGCCATTTCTTGTTATTAATCCTCTTTATCACTTCCCATGCATCATCTTTTGTTTGTTCCCTTATTCAGAGTGAGGTGTTTTTTTTGTACATAAAGAGTGTCTTTCTCATAGGCCTAACTGTCAGGTTCAAATTTACATATTGTAGATTTAATTGCTTCACATTTCACTTTTTGATAAGGTTCTCAGATGTTAGGCTATATTAAGACAGGAATGGAGACTAATACAGGAATTATTATAATGTCATTCTATAAATGGAGGTTACATTCTCATGTTGAATACTCTATCGGGTTTAAGTCACATTTCAGAAAAATACAGTAGAAGAAGAAAGGTCTAAAAAGGGCAGGAAACACATATTAGTTGGATAGGGAGTGTTCATATGAAAAGAAAATGAAAAAATTAAGATTATTTAGTGTGAAGCAAAAAGAATAGGAGATGACATATATAATAATGAGTAGCACAGAGAAAAGCAGTGGGTAGTCCTCACCACTCTCTTCTACAGAAAGACACAGAGGGCATTCAGTGAAAGGAAAAGGCAACAAATGTAGACGTGATAAAATGAAATACTTTTTATGGCTTTGCATCATATAATTAGCCTGTTGAACTGACCATCATATGTTATTATTGAATTGTAATTGAGGGCTGCTTGGAAAGTTTCAAGAAAGATAAAGTAATTATGTTAATAAAAACAGCATCTGCGGTGAAACTAGGTAGAACAAGTCAGTAAGAAATATCAGTTCTTATAAACCAAAGCCCAGTGTAATCACTACCAGAGGTTGTTCATGCTTCTTACTACCATTGTGCTAGGAACCGTACAACTATACAAGGCCTTCATTTCATAATGTTTTTCATATAAAGCCCTGATCTAAGAGAACAACCCTGAAAGCCACTGCATCTCATTTGAGTCCCTATAAACTCAGTAAAACTTTGCCTTGCTGGATGTATAACTGGACAGTAAACAAAATTAATAAGCAAGCAAGTTGCTTGAGGTGGCCAAAAGAAAGAACATGTAGTGTGCAGTACTACTTCAGTTACAGGTATTAGCATCACAGGTGGGAAAATGGAATTTTATTTCATGGATTTAATTAAATACAAGCTACAAATACAATCCCTCACTTAAAAGATTCCCATGCCACAAGTTGCTGCACGTAGGGAGATGTAGGAGAAGAATTTCCTTGTTGGTTCTACTGTTGGCCACAGTCAACAGCAAGACTAGACAGACTTTTCATATAATCCACAACACTGACATCCTTATCTCTATGTTTTTGCATTGTATTTGCAGTAAATCGATTGTCTTCAGCAGTAGTAGTGAAAGTGCAATTCATTTTCATTCCTGAGGCCCATGGCATGGCATGCCAGTGGCAGGGCTGTTGCAGGCAACTAAGAGTCACATGTGCTTCTTCTAACAATTGTCCTTGTCCTCAGTTTCCTTTCAGTACTGACAGAGAATGAAATCTGTGGAGTGGATAATTTTCAGCTTCAGAGAGACTTTCTTTTGAATAGGCACCCTGATGAAGCAAAGCAGAATGTGCCATTGACTTAGATCTTGGAGGATTTCATATTTTTACTAATAAAAGATGTACTGACTACAACTGCATATATTTCCTTTGCAAATGTTATTGGTCATGACAAATGCAGTTCAACTTGACCGGATATTCAGTAAGCAGCAATATTGATAAAACCCTTCCATTTTATGTAGTGTAATTTGTCTTAGAATTTTTCCATTTCATATTCAGTATAGTAGTAAGTACAGCTCTTGCTATTAAACAGCTGCTTGTTTGTTGCTTTGTTTTGTTTTTAATTCAGTATAATCACATTATGCTGAACAGGTTAGAAAGTATTCATACAGAGTTCTGTGTTTTTATTTATTAGAAATATATATTTTAATGTTCCATCCTGTGGATGCAGGAGTGGCATGAAGCTGTGTTATTGTGTTAATTTGATTTTGATTGTTGTCTTTAAAATATTTCCCTCATTGTAAGTGACATATGAGAAGTTTGAAAACAAAATGTTTTTCTTCTTTAAATAACACCAACAACAACCTGCAGTGCTAACAACAGGAATTTTTCCATAACACAGCAACTGATGCTTTGTCATTAAAGATTTGGACTTGTTGAACTGATATGACATGTAGACTTATTTTGGTTTCAATGCACATTTCCTATTGTGTGGGATGATCCCTACTCCTTCACTTCAGGACAGAAAAAAATCAACATAAACAGGCACATAGGAACACAAAGACGGACAGAAGGTTAGATGCCTTTCAGCAGCCTTGTATTTTTCTCTTATTTTTTTCCTAAACACAAGGGACAAGTTAGACTTGTTTGTTTCCTTTTGTTGTTTTGGTTTTCCCTGTTTGTTTATTTTCTTGTTTTAAATAAATAATAATAAAACTGGGAAAGAATGAATTTGAAAATGTATTGATGAGTATTGATTTAAAAGCATAAAGTTTTATGGCAATGTTTCTCTGCATATTCATTATATTCATTATATTCATCCTTTACCTCAAGAAATTTTCTGTGATGTGGGCAACACTTCTTGTCTCTCTCATGACTACTCCCCATACAGATTTCTAACAGCCCACACCCAACAATGTTGCCAATCAGTACCACCTGCCCTCCACCCCTTCAACAGCCTCTCCATACATCCCTAGCTACAGTCTCTATCCACACACCCCTGCTTCAGCTAGTCAATCTGTTTTTCAGTTAGGGAAATGCACTGTTTTGCATATTAAATTTTGCTTTCATCATAAAAGGAAATGCCCTTCAGACAATGCTGTGTCATTACCTACAGAATTTTCTTTGTGGAGATTTCAGTAAGATGCCCTATTTTGCTACTTGATACTTTAGGTACATAGCAGAAAAGGCAAAGCAAAACGATACATTTTGTGAAGACTGCAAAAAAATACAAAATACAAAATATCATTTACTTTGGATCATCGCTACACTTCACATTCTTCAGTTGGTGTGACTGTGAAAGGATCTTAGCTTCAGTTTTCATTTACATTTTGTTTATCATATTTGCTTGTTTGCTGGCATTAGAAAATCCATCCATTTGTGTCTTGATCCAAACAACTAATGTAGTCTGGGAGAGAATCAATGTCCTCTGGAAGAGCATGGATGGTTGTAGGGCCTGCAAAGGGACAGGGAAAGAAAAGAATTCAGTTTCCTCCAGGAAACCCTGCAGAACCAGACCATCAGGGACCAAGTAAATACTAAAACATCCTGTCATGTTTATCCAATACCCTTGCTTCATAGGTTGACTGTTTTCTTCATGACCATCCAAGATTAATGGGCAAATGTATTACTTAATTCATGCAATGTCACAATGTAATGTCACAAGCTGCTCTTCATAATACCAAGTGCAGACACAGCCTCAGTGACAATCTGTGAAAGAGAGGAGCCATGTTTCTCTTCATATCATGTAACTTGCAGAGTGAACACAGTTATACCAACTGGGGGGAGGATGTTCAGGCAGAAAGCACATGCTTCTTAGCCTGCCCAGCAGCCAGGGGATTTTTAGGCAACTGATAATAACTCAGTGAAGATCACTGGAGGCATCTGCACTGTAGTGTCAGACACTGTGTGTGCTGCAGTTGAGAAGCAGGGATGGCAGAAGCTTAGAGACACCTATTACCCATAAGCATCCTGCTTATGCCTAGTAATAGAGCCAAACCCTGATATAATGGAAAAGTATGAAAACTAAGGGCTTGGTACTGACAGGTGTGAAAGGCACCTTTCTCTAAGTCATTAGATCTCCCCTGAAGCAAATGAATCAGGAGCAGAAATAATCAAGCAGAAAGCATATCAGGTGGTGTGTATCCTAAAATATTAATAGCTGTATCCTAAAAATTACAGTATATGTCCTAAAAAGACAAATATTCTAGAAATAATTATTGTAGAAGAGTGGAGGAAACATATTGTTTTTAATTGTAACCTCTTTGCAGCTGAAAGGGAAGTTGAGTCCCTAACACAGCTGGAGTAACATCTGCCTCTGTAACTGGTTTCCTACAGCCCACTGGAAATGTTCAATGAAGAAGGACTCCCTTTCCAGGGGGAGATTTAAGGAAAAATAAGATTACTATTGAAGAGACTGTATGTTTTTTAGAGACCCCTTTGCAAAGTCCTGATGATTTTTGATTGCTGTCACTGTCCTCTGTGTCACTGAGGAAAGGGCACCCTCAGATTCTACAGCAGCCTGGGTAGAAAAAGCATTCACACTGTTCACTTGTGTTATACCAGCACAGAGAAAAAGAAATTGCTTGATGCCCTTGAAACGAGGTCATTTTCAGATTCACTAATCAACAATAAAAGAATGCCCAAATTGTCTCATTGATCTAGGAGAATGTGCATCTCCTCTGTCTAAGTTATTAACTGAGGAATTAAAATGAGCTTCCCCGCATATTTATTCCTCCTGCTATGTTTTATGGATGCAATATTATGTTGGTTATATTTTTAAAATATATATATGTGTTTCATTGCAATAATAGTTGTTTTAATTTTATTTTTTTAAAATGCATTTAGTACCTGCTGCTGGGGAAATTTTGTAGGTTCCTTTAAGTCTAAACATATTGCATTAAATAGCTTTGGAAAAAAAAAAAAAAAAAAAAAAGGTAGTCTCTAGCCTGCTGAGTAAACATAAATTTCACAGTTAAATACATAAAATAATGATTACATCCAATGGTCATGAGGGACGTGTTTTTAGGAGTATACTAATTAAACTACATCCTTCAGACAACATGTTTCTACACTTACTAGCAATGAACCATATCTGATTTGTCATTAAGTAATTATGAATGCTAATGCAAATAAAGCACCTTTCAAGCAATGCTTCAGAATAGAAATTAATCATATATTATTCTTTCTTATCCTACCATATTAGGGTCATTTAAACAACAACAACAAAAAAAAATAAACCAGCCAAGGATATGAGGTAGACATAACATGAGAAGCTGCTATTTTTTGTTCAGGTTTCACTTAATACCTTTTTCTTTGTGGCATTGTTTGTGTATGCATACATACACTTCTTGTAAACAAAGAGAGAGTAAGAAAGTCATTACAGAATATTCAGTCATTTAAGCTTTGATCCAAAAAACTGCTGAAGCTTATTGCAATCTTCCATCAGTAACAATATTAATTAGCAGTTCTTGCTCCTCTGATTTTGCAGATCTCAAAGCACTCTACAAACGCCAGTATGGAAGACCCTACAAACACGAGGGAGTAAGTGGGGTGAAATTAATAAGCACACTGTTAACCCCTGAACATATCAATGGGCACTGCAATTCCTTGTGCTTTTGTCAGACGGGAGCTCTCAGAAATGCTCTAATGGCAGAACTGACACGATTTTTAACTGGGTAAGAATAATTTCCAGAGCATAATCTCTCAGTTCACACCTCATTTGCCATTGTAGATACACCCATATATAGATGGCATTACTTCCCCTTTCTTACATCAGGACACCAGGATTTAAACGAGTGATGCACATAACTCCAGCTGCCTTAGCAGAGGGGCTGGAAAATTTTTCAATCCCTAAACCCAGTTTCTAGTGGTGGACCCCACCATAGCTCTAGGTAGAGGAATTGTCATGAGGTCCACTCCTCCCCCTGGGTTTTTTTCAACTTCTAACATTCATCTAAACATCAGAATTTAGGCATGCAATATCTGATCTCTTCAACCCCAAAGAAAAGACCACATGAAGTACTTTATTATAATTGGAAAAGGCCTTGTAGAAGCACCTCATCTTCACAACTGAAAGGGAACATCAGTAATGTTTTCCATCAACCGATTTGCAGCAAATGTAAGTTGATTTACCTTCTCATTGTGTTGTAAATGTTTTCCTTCCTCTTGACTTGTCTTTGTTCTCATCTTTGTACAGGTGGTGAAGTCATAAGTCCTCTGAAGCAACTATCTGCAAATTATAATGCTTCATTGCATAAGCAAGTAAGAGGATGAGTTATGAAGAGCAAAGTTCTTGTTGCGCAAGCTTCAATAATCCTTAATTCTGGGAAAGAAAATGGCCAATAACTTGTGAAAGGTACTGTGAATAAATGTGTCTAAGGCAGAATAATATGCCTTTAAATTGTGATTGGCTGTTTAGGACCCTTTTCAAGGCAAGGGGCCATGAATAACTGATAATCTATGTGAGGTCAATTATTGTGTAAGGTACACTGAAAAATCATACACCACATCTCATTCATATAACTTATATTAAAGGGTGCTATTCAAAACCACATGTGTCAGCTTGTAAATGAGAATCCTCTCTGTTGCATGGAAGAGAGAAGATGCAAATGAGAAAAAGGGCTGTAAATGAAGAAATAAAATATAAAAAGTGGTACAAATGAGGAAAGTATGAAAACTGAGAATTACAGAAAAAAATGCAATGACCAATGAATCTTTCTGAAAGTTGAGGTGATTAGGTTAGACTAACTTCTCTAACCTATGCCAACATGGGTTACATAGGTTAATAATAACCTTGATCAGGGTTACATTTACATGAAAATGATCAGGTTTGGGCACAGTGAAGTAAAAAATAAATTTGGTCAGCACATGATTCTTCATTTTCAATCAAAAAATAGCTCCAGGGAACAATATAATTTTCTATGCGAATTCTTTGTTTTCTTCAGGTTTTTGAGAGATCATTAGCACTTCTGGGGTGGGATTCATCCTCTCTGACACCAACCTCTGATTTGTGGGCAGCTGCAGGCACCAGATGAAGTGAGTATTCAAGTCCCTTTTACAGTCTATGACATAAAGGCAATTCATTCCATAGAAAGGTAATTTTCTAGGATAACACATCAAGCACTAAAAACCACTTTCTCTCTCTTCCCTGCATTCATAGATGGAGAAGGATAGTTGCTACACACTAAGGCTGTGTATGTTCTAGATGGCTACTGTTGGATATATGAATCCTACCTGAAATGCCTAAAACGCATTTGCCTACAGCTGGGAAATGTAATTCACTCTGCTTGAATACAGACTTTGTTAAATACTTACCAGGTGTAAATATATAAGTCGGACACTCATTAAATGGAAGCTGATGTTTAAAACACTGAAATCATCACTGGTCAGCCAGTAGTCTTCAGGAGTGTTGCCAATGCCACTAGCTATTTCCTAGCCTGTAGGTGTGAGGAAGGCAGTGAAACAAACACTCAGCTCTGGTAACTTCAAACTTTTCAGTACTGACTGAGCTCAAGGTAACAGACTCTTTTTAGCTTATATGTGTTCCTCACTCTCTTTAGCTGCCTGTTGCAAGTTCCCAGCCATGTACGAGGTGCTCCTGTTACCTGTTGCACTGATGTTTAGCCATAAACAAACATTGGGTATCTGAGGTGCAGGTGCACAGAAATTTTAGGGTGAGGAAAGGAGAAAAAGTAGAGATTATGACATATATTGTAGGCCAAATTACCTACAATAGGTCATGTCTCACCTCACTGAGGTGAGCTCCCCTGGGCTTGACCATTCTCCAGAATAGCAAGCTGGGTTCCAGTATAAAAGGAGGTCTCACCTTTTACTCATTTGGAATATGTATTCCCATTAAATTGATCTGGCTACACAGAATACAGATGGATTGGTGAGTCATCTGACTTAATGTAGATGTCAACCTTGGGATTAGATGAATTGCAAACTCTGTGTTCCCAGTTCCTCTTGTTGTGCTTAAAGAGAGCTCAGGTTGAACCTCTAGCGTGTCCAGCTAAATGAATCCCCTCACAAAGAGAATGCCTCTGTTGCTGGATAATCAAAGCAATTGCCTAGGAAAAGCTACCTGCAGGATACTACTTTTCAATGTATTTATCTTTTTTATATATATATATTTTTAAAAGAAACAAAACCTCTCCAATCATTATTCAGAGTTTAGTCGCCCGGTATTCCAGCATAGTTTTGTAATCCTCCATACCTTGAATATGCTTTGATAAATGGCCGGCATTTTTGCCAGAAACTTTTCTCCTTTTACCCTGGCAGTAATCATGGAATTTGTTACTGTGCAAAGCCGTTAAGAGTGAATATGATACTTATAATGGAATCCAGTGTGAAACATTTATTACGGAGGTATTATTGAGCTGCTATATTTCTGGCTCATTTTATAACTTCCTTTGACTCAAAAGCAGTATATCACTTTCAGAATTAATGTGCTGCTGCAAACAGCAAGACAGTTACCAAATAGAAGACACAAACTAAGGATCAGAACTGGGTTCCTGCAGTTTCCAAATCATAGCTTGCTACCCACAGTAAGCATTTGTATTTCAGGAAATGTTTAAAAACAAACCATCTGTTTCTGGTCCCCTCAAGTGAAACATAGATTATTCAATTATAGATATAGTTATATAAAATATTTTGCAAAATACCTAACGTTCTAAAGGTAAATAAATTGCTTTTCATAGAATAATAGCTACAATTTAAAAAGTATGCAAAGTGTCCTAAGGAGTGTGAGGAGGAAAATGGAGGTGGAAGATAAGGGGACACAGGGAGTAAATTTGTGAAGAAACCACACACAGGTGTATTAGCCCTTGAGACAAACACATTCTTCTTGCCCAAAGACAGAGATTTTTCAGGTGCCAGCAATGCCTCCAATATGGAACCATGCTAGTTTTCAAAAAATTTCAGATTCCTCATGCAGATCTGCAATGCTCATCTTTAGGCCTGAACTCCATTGTAGACACCATTAACAACAAGAGTCTCATTCTTTTATATAAGCCATTAAGAAGAGACGTCCTGCTATGAGTCAGCAACAAGAGAGACAGGACCCACCGTGATGCCACCTGTGGTCTCCCTTGCAAAATTATTTTTTAAAGGATGTGAGAATTTGGGACAAGAAACCCACGGATATTCTCTAGATTTGTGTGCAAGAGCTACGAAACAGAACAAAGGCAGGAGATGGTTCTTCCAAGAAGAAGGTTGCACCAGTCATCACCCAGGATGGTGCATCAAGCTCTGATGCTCAACTTTAGAGGTACCCTGCCTCCAGCCAGGGGGAAGAGAGGGACAACTGAGTTTACTGAACTGTAGAGTAACTTTTCTCCTATCCGTCATGCCACTGATGTGATTTGGAGTAAATGTACTGCTTAACTACCCAGCGAGCTCGAATAGGAAGACCTAATCATCCAGATATTGTGGAAGCAATTACAAAATGACCAGAAGGCACACACTTTGGGATGCCACCACAAGAAGTGGTGAGACGAGCTCAAGAAGCTCCACCATATGATCATCTACCAGAGACTGAGAAACAAATTGCTCTTTTTGCCGATGGCGCCTGTCGTCTTGTAGGGAACCACTAGAAGTGGAAAGCTGCTGTGTGGAGTCCTACACGACTGGTTGCACAAGCAGCTGAAGGAGAAGGTGAATCAAGTCAGTTTGCAGAAGTAAAAGCCATGCAGCTGGCTTTGGACATTGCTGAGTGAGAGGGGTGGCCAAGACTCTATCTCTATACTGACTCACGGATGGCAGCAAATGCCTTGTGAGATTGGCTAAAGCAGTGACAGCAGAACAATTGGCAGCAAAAATGTAAACCTACTTGGGTTGCTGACCTGTGGAAAGACATTGCAGCTCGGATAGAGAAACTGAGGTAAAAGCGCGTCACGTAGATGCACACGTGCCTCTGAGTCAAACCACTGAGGAACATTGACACAACCAATGAGCAGATGAGGCTGCTCTAGTATTCCAAATAGACCTAGACTGGGAACACAAGGGTAAGCTCTTTCTGGCTCAATGGGCCCATGACACTTCAGGTCATCAGGGCAGAGATGCAACACACAAATGGGCTCGTGACCGAGGGGTGGACTTAAGCATGAACACTATTGCACAGGTGATCCACAACTGTGAGACATACACTGCAATTAAGCAGGCAAAACAGTCGAAACCTTTGTGGTATGAAGGGAGGTGATCAAAGTACAAGTTTGAGGGGGCCTGGCAAATTGACTACATCACACTGCCTCAGAGCCTCCAGGGTAAACGCTACGTCCTTACAATGGTGGAAACAAGTACAGGATGGTTGGAAACATATCCTGTGCCTCATGCCACAACCCAGAATACTATCCTGAGCTTTGAGAAGCAAATCTTGTGGAGACATGGTACTCCAGAGAATTGAGTCAGACAATGGGACTCATTTCAAAAACAGTCTTGTGACTGACTGGGCTAAAGAGCATGGTATTGAGAGGATCTACCATATCCCATACTATGCACAAGCCTCAGGGAAAGCTGAAAGGTATAATGTTTTGTTGAAAGCTACCCTGAAGGCAATGGGTGGTAGAACTTTCAAAAACTGCAAAAAAAAATTGTCAAAGGCCACCTGGTTAGTTAGTACCAGAGGATCCATCAATCAGACTGGTCCTGCTCAGTCAGACCTTTTACATACTGCAGATGGGGATAAAGTCCCTGTGGTATGTGAAAGAAACCTGATGGGTAAAAGTGTCTGGGTTTATCCTGCTTCAGGCAAAGGTAAACCTGTGCAGGGTGTTGCTTTTGCTCAGGGACCTGGACATACCTTGTGTGTGATGATGGAGGATGGTGAAGTACAATGTATACTTCAAGGTAATCTGACTCTGGGGGAGAATTCTTAATTTGACAGCTAGTAAAGTATAGAGCCTATATGTAATATATGGTATGGAATAAGGGGTGGAATGTCCTGGTTTGAGCCAGGATGAAGCCATTTTTCCTTCTACTGATTCATTTTTCCTTCAGTAAGCTTTCTTTTAACTAGCACCAGTGTGTTCTAACTAAGGCTTATAAGAATGGAATGTTTTTGTAACTGCTGGGTCTTCAAGGTCGCACCTTCACTCTGCCGCCTCAGACACTACAGGGAGATCTATGACCCCCCCGTAGGAGGCTGAGTTAGACAGACAGCAAAACTGGCCAGAGATGTTGCATTTCATATATCTACGTAACCTCAGAGGAAGGTGAGAGATCACAGAAGACAACTTCCTTCCTTCCTCTTCCCTTCTCTTCCATCCATGGCTGGTGGCCGGGGAGGACTCCATCCATCCATCACCATCGACTCCCAGGCTTGAACTCTCCTGACCCTCATCACTCCATGCTCTCTCCGGCAGCTCCAGGATTCTTCGGGACTGTTCCCAGCTCAGGGGAGTGCTGGGGGAGTTGCTGGGGGTGAGGGGAGGCAAGAGGCTTTTGCACATATCTGAATATATTTGTATATAATTGTATGTATTTTCTTTTATCATTAGTGTTTAATTAAAGCTGTGTAGTTTAGTTTTCAATTCAGCCAAGTCTCTTTCTTTTTCTCTCTCTCCTTCCCTACCTGAGTGGGGGAGAGGATCGAGAGTATTGTTGTCGAACCTGAGTCAAATGGTGACATCTGTATTTTTCAAAGATGACAACTGTGCAGCAGACAACACATTTCATAAATAGACTAAAATACAATTTCTTAGCTGATTGAGGCACTTTGTGGAAAACAGCAAGGAAATACTTAGACAAATTGTGAGTGGAAGATGAGGCATTTGAAACATGTAGTTTATTTGCTCCTCTGTCCCTCCTAGTGAAATAAAAAGCATGTCATACATCACCTTTTTGGATGTGGCATGCCTTTCACTTCACTGACAGGTATGTTATTTGTAACAAAACCCAGCAACCCTTCCTCTCTTGTATAACTCATCCAATTCATGACAGTAATCATGGCTTGATAGGGGGTCCAGCATAGGAGAAGCTGTATATATTTGGGCCTTACTGTGATTTCTGACAGTTTCAGTATGTGATAGCTAGGGTGATCCAACATGGAACATGTCAGATTAGCCAGAGGGATTCTCACCTTTCTGTAGAAACATTTTTGTATTTCAGGTTATGCTGTTTCTGACTACTGAGATGAACAAGATGGGTGCAGCAGGAGACGAGAAAGCAATTTAAGGTTGCTGTGTGGAGGGAATAAACTTAAACAAAATAAGTTATATAACATGTGGAAGAGACACTCTTGGGAACTGTACAAGCCAAAGGAGTTGTTAACGTTTGGGAAAGCGTTCTGAGGAAAGGACTGACTTGAAAGCACCCAGGCTGTTAAAAATCAAATACTGTTACTGTGTGGCAGAGTAAGCTGTTTAAATAGAACATACATGATGGTTTCACTCCAGTTAACAGCTATGTAATGGGCCAGATGTTCACATTAAGTAGACTTTTAGAGTTAGTATTAATTGTCTTGGCAGTGTCAGGAAATACACCAATATTTATCTAAGTTAGACCACCTTCAAATAGCCAGGTTTGTGTGTGGAGGCACTTTAAAAGATCCTTCTTCTCATTTTCTGTGTATAAATGGGCAACTACAGGACCTGTCCACAAGATCTGAAGAAGATTAAGAACTGATCTCTGGGTGAATGCAACTCCCATCCAGTGTTATGTTTACGGTTGGACTCAGTGATCTTAAAGGTCTTTTATAACCTAAATGATTCTGTGATTCTGTGGTTCCAAATGCCACATAGCTCTGGGTGGATGCTCCTCCCTGCTCCTTGTCAGGCTGAAAGCTCGGTCTGGCAAAAGCAGTAAGGTAACTGTGAGGGTCAATACCCCTCTCCTCTCTGGAGCAACTGACTGCCTCACGGAGCAGTGATCTAACCTGCTCATAAACGGCTGCACCCTGTGCTCCCTGCCTTTTCCTTCTGCATACACTAAACAGCTACACTGCTGTGCTGTAGAAAAGACTCTAAGGTGGCAGCCGTGTGGCGGGAGAACCACAACTTTGTTGCTGTTCCGCCCAAAGACTGCAGCAAGGTTTTGGACTCTAATTGGACAGGAGGAGACAGGGAAGAACCAATTGGAAACCTTGGGCTATGATGTAGCGAGCTATAAAAGCAGTCCCGGCCAGACTGTTGCAGCTGCTTTTTGCCCTTGCCCTTGAACTGCTTGCTGGCTGCTGTGGGGCTGCGTCTCGGCTCGTGATTACTGCTGCTGCTTCTCTTTTTTGGGTGGTTTTGGACCACTGGAGTGCTGCCTACAGACTGCCACAGGGATCGTGTTCTGCTGTCACAGCAAGAGTACACTGATAAAGGAGGGAGAAGAGAGAAGGCGTTGCTGTTAGGGATGAACTCCTGCAGACGGCTGTCAGTCGTGGCCTACCCTGTCCCAACTCACTGTGTGTAGTCTTGCCATTGTGCTGGTGAGGCAGAGTGGTTCCAAATATCATTGACACAGCTGACCATCTCAGGAGCAGGGTAAAGTCCCATCCACTGAATTCCTTCTCTCCCTTTTACCTCACCCTTACACACACACACACCTTGCAACCCCACTGAGGGGAAAAGGCAGCATCGGGCCCATCCTCTATCTCCTCCTTTCCTCATCTCTCCTAAATGCCCCCACTTACACGTATTGCTGGGTGGGAAATGTTAATTGTTGGAGCGTTACCCCAAGTTTCTTTTGTTATCCCTTATTGCTCTTTGCCCTTACTGAACCCTCTTTCCCTAAATTCTGTTAAGTCCCTTAAATAGATCGTTCAATTCGTAAATCTTAAATTCAGCATCAAATGCTTTTATTGTGGGCATGGTGAGGGTTGGCTGCTTTCCCACTCTAAAAGTTAGCACTGCAGTTGGCTACTCCTCTGAGAGAGGCAAACGCAGCATGCAGACCTCCAAAAGGGAGAAAGGAGTCAAATTGTGATAGGTAACAAACAGATACACTCTCTGGGCAAAGAGCCTAGCTTGACCACTGTGATTTGGCTAACTGGGTGTGACATTACACACTATACATATTTGTGAGCTCAGCATTACATGAATACAACTCACTAACCGTCAGGAACGAAAAAGTCAGCCTGGAAAGAGTCCTTCTTTGTTCAGAGGTCAGCTTTAAGCAGCAATGGTTGCTTCAGGCTTCCTTTCCTCCATAGCCTGTCCTCTTGGACTGGCAGCTGGGTTTCCTCTGTTCTCATATGGTGAATAGTGACAGCACTCAACTTTGCCTTGTTCTGAGAAGAGTGGTTCCCCCTTAGCCTGCTCCCAGGCTCAGACAGCTAGAACATCACTTTATTTCTTGCCAGCTTGATAGAGATTGTAAAATGCATGTGCAAGCAGGGACTACATGTTTGTTGTGGTTTTTTTGTTTGTTTGTTTCTCTTCTGACAGATTCTGTTGTAATTTAGATCCAAAACTTGTTCCTGCCTATTTGTGAGAGATACTGCTTGGCCTACAACAGTAGGCTGTTTTCTCACAGCTCTTTCATCCAGGCTCCTGACTGGCTGCTTATAAGGAGATGCTCTCAAAGGGGAGGGAAAGGTCTTGGGTCATACTACTCTGACATAAACAAGATCTTTTTCTCACATTCTTATGTTAGTGCTGTCATGTGTTGTAGCAGTTCAAACATTAAATTAATATTTGTTAGTTGCTTATTGTTTGAAATCAAGAGAAACTCTGTGGCTTTTAATATATTCTAGATGTTGTAAAAATGTGGGTTATTTTCATTTTAGCTCATGTGGGATTTTTAAGTAATTTCTTCCTTTTTTTCCCAAAAAATTTCTTTTTACAGCACTTCTGATGATATAAAACTGTGTGGAACCACCAGTTTCCATGGATTTATGCCAGTCTTCAGCTACTAGATAACTAGCCTAAGCTATTCCTAAACTGGAAGATAATTTAAATATTCTTAATGTTTGTTGATTTGAGATACTAACATTATTTGGCTAAGTCTAAAGCTTACTGATGGCAGTGCTAAATCTAAATAATAATATTTAAAAACAAACAAACAAACAAGAAGTACTGAGGACTGAAGCAAAGTTTCTATCAGGTGTAAGCATCATTTCTTGGGTAAGATAAATGAGTGAAGGAAAAGCATTATATGCATTGCAACACTTCAGCAGTGTTTCTGAAGCACCGTGACATGATATCTGATGTTCCAAAGCAGTTTTTAACTCTTTCAGGAGTACTTTGCCTGAGGATAAAACACCCTTTTAACAGCCTTTGTGGGGAAACCAGGAAGGGCCTGTAGATGTGCCTGTGGGCTATGTGCTCTCTGTCACCTGCTGTATTGCCCTGACTTTGAGAAACCTTTACTTCCTCAGACTTTAAGGATTAGAACATTTCGCTCTTACTTTGTCCACTAAGGAAAGCTGACTAGCCTTATTCTGATGTCCTCAGTTTTAAAATAACCTTTTTTTTGACATTTTCCTTGTTCTCAGATTATTGCGAGGAGATACAAAATAAAAGTCCTATCAATAAAAAAATACATTATGTTGTGCTTTGGTCAGATTAAATTTCTCTACCTCTTTCCTTGGCACTGCATTAGGTTTGGAACCAATACTGATAAAACTATTTACCATCACAGACCAATTCTATAGTGTTATCATGCATCCTGGGTCAGCTCTTCACATGTGATGTTTATGATTCTAGAAAAAGTGACTTTTCAGGTGCTGATCTCTTCTAAAAGCTGTGTACTTATAGCCTCTAACCAACCTGATTAATCAAAATTAGCACGTCTTATTTATTAATGCATTCCTGAAGACAGCACTGTTTGTCATAATGTTCTTCCACTTTTTCATTAGTTAAGGAGCTGTTCCAAAAATGCTTGTCACTGGCTTAACTGTGGTTCCAGAGAAGTCAGGAGAACATTGCCAACTGTTTCCAGAAAACAGTGTCTTATTATGGAACACTGAATAAAAGTTTCCTATTTAATATTTGCAATAAGGTAGCAAATGCAGGCTCCACAAGTATAAATATATACAGACACAGGTATGTATATCTGTATATATGCAAAAGATATTTTTATATGCGTATCAGAGAGGGAGGGAGGACAGAAGAGAGAGATGTGAAATTACTATCTGTCCTTTAAAACTATCACAGATTATCTGAGATAGTTTGCTACAAATCAAATACCAAAAAGAGAAGTACAGGAACAAGCCTTACCCTCTCTCACAAGGATTCCATGTATAAATCACATTGCCCAAAGAATCATGTTAGGAAAATCAATTAATTCCTTGTTTTTGTAGCATCTAATGTAGCAAAGTATAGGTTCCTACACTATGAGTTCTCTGTATACTAAGCTACTGAGTTTCTACTTGTGTATCTTTTTTAGTTGCAATCTTATTTGCTTGTACTGATATATCTGTACCAAAAAAACCAACATCAGTAAAATAAAAAATTCCTCAGATTGTGAGATGTTTGCCTTTCATTATAACTTCATGCGTAAGAAACAATTGTTTAAAAAAAATGCTGTGAAATTTTTTGCTTTAGGCAAAAAACATAGCTAATTTCAGCTGGATCAGAAGAAAATCTACTAGAGTGTAGTACCGATTCATGCAACATGAATGCTTTCACTTAAATACCCTTCTCCACAATTTCTCTAAAATCTTGTAAAACCTCGTGCTGATGCATTTACTCCTCCACAGAGCCTTAGTCTCCCAAGTGATGTCATTTGCCAGACATTTCCTCTAAACCATTAACACACTAGTTTGTAAATGACCAAAGAGGAAATGGAAGAGTGAAATTGCAGAGGAGAAGGGAGAGAAATCTGAAGACAACTGAGTGATAATTTAATTTCACATCTTCATTACTCAGGAATGACCTCCTTAACCAGAAAAATACAAAGTAGTAAACTCCTGCAGCGTCAATTTAGTCATCATCTGCACAGCCTATTATTATGTATCAACTTTCAAGCTGTGGTACCACACCTTTAATGTGATACAGATATTTTATCTAGAGCTACCATAGCACCACTGGAGATAAGAGTTACATAGATTTCCCTGGTGAATTGACTTATTTGTAATAACTGATAGAAAATTATTTGAGGACAGATAGAAAGAATGAAGAAGTTGTGCAGAGGTTAGCTAACCTTGTAAAATCCACCTATAATTCTTCTCATTCAGAACAGCTAGCCTTTCAGCAGCACGTTAAAATTTGAAGATACATCTGAGACCCCAAAACAGCCCAGTAATTTAGAAGTTCAATTTTTATTTTCAGTGTTCTCCATCCCTGTCAGCCCTAAACATATAAGCTGTAAGCATGGGTCAGAATACCACTAAAATCAGCAGGACTCAAGCATGTCCTGACCAAATATGCTTGTTGGACATTGATTATAGATCTCAGCTCACTAACATATAAAAATGTTCCTGTCCAGTTCCACCATTACCTTACTGGAGACATAAGGACAAGGCATGAAATTTTGCTGAGGTAGTTTCAATGTGTGGAAGAGTCTGGGTTCTGGTCTAGGTTAAAATGCACATTTCCTTGCACCCCTGCCAATATGAGTAGTGCTGCCCCTTCAGGAGCTCTCTGTTCCAGGTACTACGGTTGTGCTCACAAAAGTTATTCATACCTGCCTAAGTATTTCATATATTGGAAGCACTTTACAAACACTTACTGAGTAAGAATCATAGACTGAGCCTTGTAAAGGCTTATCATCCTCATTTTGAAGCAGTAGAGGTGAAATGACTTGCTCAAGGCCATGACATAATTTGGTGGGCAGAACTGGGATTAGAGCAGAGTCTTTCATGCCTCACACCTCATTACTGCACATCGTTCTGTCTCTCAGGTTGAGAAACCAGAATTTTTTTGTAATAGATTTCCCGTGTACTACTTCATGTTGCCGTGGTTTAGATGAGATGTCAAAATGAAAGCTTGTCCACACTGAGTGAGAGTTATTGATTCCAGTTCACTCTTCAGCAGTTTGAACCCATGTCCAAATTTGTTCCTTCTCGAGGCTGTCTTCCTTATCTCAGCAATAGCTATACTCATACTTGTGATACTGTACTAGGGAGTGATGAAGATCTTTGGGATTCTTACAGTGAGAAACGCTATGTAAATTAAAAATAATACCCATTTTTTATTATGATCCCTTTTCATTTTGGACTCTTTGATATTACTATTATTGTTATGATTATTATTATTAGTGTTTCCCTGAACATGTCCCTTTGTTACAAATTCTGCTCTCTGTCAAACAAGTTCCTTGCTAAATGGACCTACACCTATAGAAATGCAAAGCAGAAGTTATGATTATTATTATTAGTGTTTCTCTGAACATTTCTCTTTGTTACAAATTCTGCTCTCTGTCAAATAAGTTCTTTGCTAAATGAACCTATACCTATAGAAATGCAAAGCAGAAGTAAACCCATCGTGCTGCTATTATTAATATGCTATTAAAAGATCTATTTAAACCAATGTTACCTGTTTGCTGCAAATCTCCACAAAGAAACAAAAAATGTTTGAAGACTCAAGGCATGTAGGAGATGCACCTGTGTTGTTAATTCCCAGTCAAATTGCTCAGTAATAAAGTGTTTCTCTAATGTACCTTTTTTTTTATTTTTTTTTATTTTGGACAAATGCATTTTCATTATGTCTGAATTTCTTTTAATGTGTTTTTACAATATATGTTTGTGGTGTATCATTCCAGAAAGAAAGAAAGCTCCATATGAAATTACATTTGATTATAAGAGTGCACCCTCATACATATCTAATAAACAAATAAACAAATCAGTTTGATCTGTTATGCAGATAACACTGATATGTAAAATATGTTCAGGAACTAAAAATGCATTTTCTGTGCGGAAGTTTTCCTTGTAGAATGCACACTGAATTTATGTGAACTGTATACAGCACTGAGACTCTTTTATGTAGCCTGTTTCCCTGGCTGATAGCTAAAAGAGGTTAGGCTGAATCTCAGTGGATCAATTAACAGAGGGACCTGTCCTTCAACAGAAGAAGATCTATTTCAGGATTTGCATATTACTGAAAAAAATTACAAAGCTGAGATAAATACAAGCCTGATAATAACTCACTGCAGGCTTGGCTTCATTCCTAGATTTCCTTGGCTGTTTGTCCTAATAAAGTGTCTCCATGGCACTTAGGGCAGGAAGGTTATTAGTAGCTGTCAATCAAAAGAAGGAGTATGCATCGGCAGGAGGAGGAAGTGAAGAGAGGTGACATTCATCCTCTTTTCTCACTTATATTGGGTATAAAAGTCATTCAGAGCAAGTGGTTAAAAAGGGACAGGTCCTTCTTCATCCCCCATGGAAAAGAAGAAGAAGAAAGAAAAAAAAAACCACCAAACCTTGCCTTCATTACCAACAGTTTAATAATATTATGGAATACATCAATCACTTCTCTATACCTTTTAATGCTGTTATGTTTATTAATACCAAGGAATATGAAGGACATATACAAAAAGACCAGGATAAAGACTTCTGACAAAAGACTTCTGGTTGATATATTAGTATGAACAAATGAAAAGTTTAAACAGCTCCAACTTAAGATAAAATTTTAGGACTGTATGGAGATGAGATGAATTTAATCTTTAGGCCAACATGGTTCTGGCAACGAACACCCTTTAAAACCTAGTAGCAACACAGAATATACATTTCTTACCTCATTTAAATAAGAAACAGTGATTTTAACTTTACCAAGTTGATGCTTAGAACTGATCTATACACCAATTAATTAATACTTTAAAGGTCTTTAATTTACTGTACCACTTTCTTAATTAAAGTATATCTGCTGCTAGAGCACATCATCTCTATATATGCATATTTTCATAAGTAACAGAGTCCATAGAGTGCTAATTGATATCCTGGTCTCCAGACAATACTTTACTAAATGAAATGACAATTATAACCAATTAAAATTCACTTTACATACCACTTCACCTATTTTGTATGTATTATGCATGAAGACAGAGAGTACATTGCCTCGCTGCTCAGGATTTGTGTGCATCTGTGCAACTGATGGACAGCTCCAAGGTATTCCTTTTAGCAAACTTTTTACCAAGGGTCATTTTCTGGGCTCATCTAAAACCTATACTTTGCTGTTACATAGACACATCAGTTAATAAAAGCTATTAATTGCTTTGTGGTTTTTTTTTTATTATTACTATTTCCTTTGACAAATGTGCGTCAAGTTCGCACTTATACCTTCATCTTGCTATGAAAAAGGTTTTTAAAATAGCATGGTGCCTAATTAGAAAAGCAAAACTTCTACTCAGGCACATTGTATGCAACATATAAATGACACAGTGCTGCACATCTACTGAGGGGAGTGTGGGAGTAATGCAGAGGGATGGAGTCACTGGGAGATGAAACCGTTTGGAGCAGGCACCTCAGGCTTGAGAGTGCTCTGCTGAAGAG
>NW_009953295.1:782121-843653 GCF_000747805.2 Chaetura pelagica | reverse complement strand
GACTCTCCACTGCAGAGGAGGGGCTGTCCCCACTGGGACTGTCATTCTCTGACCTGCCTTTGTGCCTGTCGTGGGTAGCAGGCATGAGTAGCAGGCATTTCTGCACCGGCTTTTGATGGGACCTGCCCTTTGATGTGCACCTTCTGCAAGAAGAGCAGGTCCCAGTAGTGCTTAGGAGTAACCTGATGCACCAGGAGGTCTCACAGGCAGCTCCAGTGCAGCCTTACTTTGCAAAACCAGATCTGCAGCGAGGCCATGGGGTTCACTGCATTGGGCCCACTTTTTTATGCTAAACTGGGAAATTACAATATCTGCAATTAGCATATTGACATTGTCTTAAACTTCCTGCTTGTTAGTTATGGATTGTGTACTGGAAAGGCTGAAGTCAGCAGAAGTGCAAAATAAGTGATTTTCACAAGAACATTTTTGAGGCATAAGGACAAAAATGAGTGTATATATAACAGGCGACATTCAAGAGTTGAGGCACATTGTCTTTGTATGAAATGTTTGATTAATTCTACGCTAGTATTTTTTTTTTTTTATCCTTGTGACAGATTAAAATAAAGTTGCAAGCAATAAGTGTCTGCTTCACATTTTAATATATTATACCAGTTCATAAGACCTTTAAGTTACAGTTGTACACCATGAGGGGGCAGGATGTGTATCTGCCTCTATTTTTGTTTGATTTATTGTTTTATAAAATGCCCTCAGAACTTTTTAGATTAATAAAGGATTAGTGGCGTTTCTGGAAATTAAAATAAAATATGCAGTTCACTGGCATCTAAGGGATTTAGACTTACTTCTCTCCCTATTGAAACTCTGGTATTCTTATGCCAACCATGAAGGTAGCCTGTTGATTGCAGGGATAGTAAGATCAAATCAGTTTATTTTTTCCACTACTAGGACAAATTCAGGTTTTGTATAAATAAATTATAAAAAAATAAAAAATTATGTGTTTGGAATTAAACTAGAAATCAGGTTTTAGAAATATTCACATTATGGATCTGGGTAGTTCAAAATACATTATTCAATATGGAGCACTGAAACATGTGAAAGGTGAAGTCAATTCACTGCATTGCTAGCATGATTTTGTGAAAACTGAAAGTGTCCTTGGTTTTCTCATTCTAAATAGAAAGAAGCTATTAATGCAATATTATATGAACTGTTAAGGGATAGTAAAACTACAAATATTCTTGGCAGACCTTTTTTCTCATCCATTTAAATATAGTTTAGAAGAGGAACAATTTATAAAAGTCTGTTTAAAGTGATTCACTTGGAGACAGGAATCTTTCATTTATAGAAAGGAGGAGGGGAAGACAGAAATGACTGCCAAGGGCTCAAGTTCTCGTTTTAACACTGGAAAAAATGTGAATAACATTACAGTTTCAGAATAACTCCAGACAATGACTTTACACACAAATATTTGCTTTTAGAGCATCTTCTTTTAGGTTTCTATATCAAATAGTAGAAATTTTATCATTTGTTTTGTTAATATTAAATGTAATGCTGATCCAGATTGAACATTAAAGAAGATGAGATTTATGTTTCCTCACAGAAATAATTTCAGCTTATATTTCTGAATTTCAAGAGTATCCACTTTTTCAATTTTTTTCACATGAAATATGTTGGACATTTCTAAGATGCAAAAATACTTCTTGTATAACTTTATTTTGCAATTAGCAAGATTGATTGTTCATTAAATCCTTTTTCTTGTTTGGGTCTTTTATTGTTGTTGTTGTTGGGGTTTTTTGTGGGTTTTTTGGTGTGTTTTTTTTCATTTACAAAAGTTGTTTTGTGCAGTAAATGAAGTGCCAACGCAGACAAATGTAACCAACATTAAGCTAGCCAATAGAATTCAACAAACTGCTCAGGTCATTAATATAATTTGTTTTGGCACTGTTACATTTCCTAGTGCTACTCTGAGTAGTTTGCTGGGCACATCAATTTGTTTTCAGCTATTGTGAAATTGGATATCCTGGCTTTCATCCAAAGCACCCTCTCAATTTGCATATCTTTGTTATCATTTCAGGTTCTCAGAACATACTGTGGACTATCACACCATCTGCACCAAGATCCTCACATCCAAACACAAATTAAAAATGAAACTGTAAAATTTGCAAGGAAACAATACAGACCTTTTATCTCATTCTCCCTCTGTTCATTTTCAAAAGAGAAACTTGCTTGTAGCCAAGCATAGCAAAAAAGGCTTTTATTAATTGGACTGGCATCAAGCATGCATACATAAAATTGTTTATTTTTTCCCTATAAAAGGGGTTGCCTGACATAAAAGGGTCTTTGAAGATGACATTCAGATTTTGACATTTGCATGATATTGTATAAATATCAGAGGTAGGAGACTTTTCTGACAAACCAGATGGGTCAAAAAAAGCACTTCCAGAGATAGATATTAGTCTTTTACTTAAAGGATATTAGTTTCTCCTGAAAGCTGTGAATTATTAGGCAGCAAAAACAAACATATTTTTCTCAAACCATGGATTATTTAATTCTTTTCAATCCAAGTAAGCTGGTCTTGGGGAAAATATGAAATAATGTCATTACTTTCTTTTTTTGGGGGGGTGTAATTCAATTAAGATCACAGAATATAATTGAATCTTGTCTTTTGAGTGCCAATGAGATTAAATCTTATTGCTGAATTTACTGCTTCTTGATGGAGCTAATCTCAATTTTAAGCACGGACTCTGTTTTTTTGAAATACAAAAAGATGTTTTAGGCCTTAATTCATCAATACTGGAAATATGCAGAAAGAGATTCTTCCTTTTAGCTTCATTCCAGGACGAGCTTTGATAGGAACCAACAGCTTCAGTTTTTATCTAGGGTGGCTAAGGAGAGGGAGGAAAGAAAAAATCTGCAAACCTACAACAATTGTAGAGGCACTTAGCAAGGTTTGCTGACTGTGTGTTTCAGCAAAGATTTCAAATGAGAGAAGGAGGAATCTCCTCCTTTTGATCATGGGAAGGAATAGCATAAATCTGATTATATGTGTTGACCCTTCTTTATCAACAAAGAATCAGCTACTGTCAGCAAACAGTGCACAGGAACTAGTTGGTTTCATTGAGCAGGTTGGGAGAATGACCTGAGCACCTTCTCCAAGCTTGCTGCTTTTGATGATATGTTGCCATGACTCTCAAAAAAGTCCACAGTGTGAGCCTACAGTGAAAGAAAAAAAAAGGAAAAAAGTAAGACAGGAAAGGAGGAGGGAGGAAGAAGGAGAAAGGGAGGAAAGGAGGAAGAAAGGAAAAACTTAACACCCAGCTTCCACTTGACATCTTCAGAGGATCATCATGCCCATATATGCTTAAAATTCTTATATACAGCACATGACTGACAGATGAAAAAAGAAGCAGATTCTCAGAAAAAAACCCCATCAGATTCTCAGAAACACTTTTTCTCTTATTATTCTACCATTTGCATTGATAAAACTCTTCCCCTGGAGTGAATGAGTTGCATTCATTCAGACAGATGACTTGTGGCAACAGAGTTTCACCCTTAGGTATTTTACCTTGGGAAATAACACGGTGTTGGTCTCAAGAACAGGTTAGAACTGACCTGTCTTATATATGCCTTTTTCTTTTTGTTCCATCAATCTTACATCACACTAAACATATGGCTAGGGACTTCTTCCTTCTCTGACAGTTCCCCATGTCACCTTTAATTACACAAATCAGTAATGGCTTTTCCCTTCCTTATAATTCTAAATTGGTCACCTGTTCTCTCCGTCCCCTTTCCCCCAAGTCTTCTGTAGCTGTCCTTCAGCCAAAGGCCTTAATCTCAGTGCAATATAAATTTTTTACACACTCTTTTGTCTTCCAGACCCATTACAAATTCCAGCCATGTTTTATACAGTTCTTCCATGTCATTATACACACTGCTTCAAATTCATGATAGATACCCGGATAGTCACTGACTAAAGCAAAGTAGTCTCCTAGTTCTTGCACTGATCTGTAATCAACATTTCTTTTTGTGGCTGTCTCTCAGTCTATTCAAATTTTTGCAGTGAAACTCATCCTGCAATAGCTACTTACTTTCAGAAGAGTTAAATAACAAAGCAGTAATTAGCACACAGCTAGATTAATCTGATCCATGACTAGGCCTGGTGAGAATTCTTACATTCGCGAACTACCACTAATAGTGTGCAATAGCGATATTACGTGTACACAAGAGAATGTGACTTCTCTTACCAAATATAAGGCATCAAATATATTGTTAACACAAGTAAATAGTAAGGACTTTCATTCCTAGTGATGGTGAAACTCATTTGTATATTCAGCTACTGAGGCAGAGGGCATAAGCGTGAAGTATTTATGCATTCCTTTAGCATTAGCTTTTTTTGTCGTTCAGAAAGTTCATCAGAATAAATGTGTTGCTGAACTTTGAGTTGGGTCCATGGCAATCCAGAGGCAGGCAGGTTTTGTCTCATGTTGCTGAAACATTAGGGTTTAAAGTGGTAGATGGGAAAACAGAGTAGCTGGGTTTTTCTCCCCAAATTGGATGCCTTAGAAGCCAAGAGAAGAGGTCAGCTTCAGTTACCAATTACACTCTAGTGTTTAAGGGATTCACATTTATCCACCCAGCGACACATAGTAGGTAGCAACACTTACTCTCAGCCTCAATAAACTGCTACTCATTTATACCACCACACTTGGTTGGTGGATGATTTGCACAAACCTGAAGCAAGGCTTGAGCCTAAATGCCTGAGCCTGTGGGAAGACTGAACACTGCACCACAACACCCTGGAAACCGAAAGTTCACTGTCACTCAATACATCTGAAGCACTCTTGAATAATGGCTTATCCTAATGAAAACATGAGCCTGGTTGGCGTCAGCTCATAATATTTCTCTTGCAAGTACCAGTTGCATGAATTAAAACACCCTGGGATTAACAGAAGAACTGCAGAACACTGTTGCAATACACTTTTAGGTGTTTCATTCCTGATTAGAATTCTTTATTGGTGCTCCCTGTTTTCACTTCCTCACCTCCGCTGAAAATACACTTGGTCTTTGATTGTGCTCTGCTACTTTAAATAAACAGATCTTCTTTAGAAGGAGGTCAAGCCACATATATTGGACAAATGCCAGTTCAGGAAATTACATTCTGCTTTCCTAAATAACCCTTGCCATTTCAGCAGGGGATAAAAAACCCAAAATGTTTTCTTCACTTTTGGTCAAGAGCAATAAGGTAGGAGTAGCATAGATAGACATAAATAAGGAAACTTGCTCAAAAGTTGAATCTCATTTGTCAGTACTTATAATGAACTGCTGCTGAATTGTTGTCAGAACAAGAACTGTAGTGAATAATCTCTAATAGGTAATATATATCACACTAACATAAAAATCTGTTTTTTTCAAAAGAGGTTTTTTACAACTTATTTCTTCGGGACTAAGCTATATAGTGTCTACCCTCCTCAACCTAGGAAATTCTAAAATACAAGATTTATTCCATCCACTTGATAGGAAGAAATTCATAGAACAACATCAAATACAGACTTGAAGTCTGGGAAAAAAAAAATGCAGTAAATATCATGGAATGTGATATGAGCATAAGTAATCAAGCTGAAAAATACTTTCCCTTACATGTATTTTTCTATCTGTTTAAGGAATCATTCTATTCCATCCATTATGCATTGAGGGGGTGTTTGTCCTAGGTTGATTAGAATAACTTTTTTTCTGTACAAAGAGCAATCTAGTCTGATTTGGACCCGTTTGCAAGTTGCTAACAATTATTTTTCCTGAATAAGGTTTGGTAACTAGACCTTATTCCAGACAAAGTCCTTCAACTTCTTTGCATGGTGTCCTGCTAGTAGCAAGGACTGTCTGAATAGAAGAGAAACTGAATACGGTTTTAGGTCGTACTCTGATTACCATTAAAATATTCTCTGTTTTCCCCATAACATTCCTTCATCTAAGGTAATGTGCAATGACCTGGGACCTATGTGATCATTAATTTTAGAGTTGTTTTTACTTAAGCCCTCATGTTACAGATTATGTAATTTTAAAAATAATTATTAAGTAATAAACTAATAAACACTGTTTTGTGCTGCATTGGAAAATTTTACACTATTAATAGAACTAGGCCTCCAGTACAGTAACCCAAAATCTGAGACAACTGGGACTAACTTTCAGAAAGGAGTTGCAAATGTAAAAATTTAGATCTTTTGTCCAAAAAATGGAACAATTCATTATTTCAGGATCTTTTTCATTCTTCATGAGGAGTGAGACACACAACATAAAAATCTATTAACATCTAAGTACTATTATTGGTAATTCATGTTTTGAGAGGCTTGAACATGTCCTGAAGCTCCTTGAAAACCAATTAATACAAAACAGTATTTTTGTTTGGTTTTGGTTTTTTGGTGGTTTTTGTTTGTTTGCTTGTTTTGTTTTTTTAAAAGGCACCAGAATCTGGTGCACAGTGGTAAACTTTTCCAGGGAAAGTATTCCCTCCAAATGTTAAGACCATTAACTTTCTCCTATAGCATTAAAGATAAATTTTTAGCTACTTAAAATAGTGAGGGACTGGTCTATAAGTCTGTAAAGTGGCATGCACACCTATGGTCTATAAATACATAAATAATAATTGTAATTAATGTGTCTCAGCTTCCTGATCTGGAAAGGATTAATTAGTTGAGGAGGATTAATTAGATATTGTTAGCACAGTACTTTGAAGATGTAAAGTGCTATATATAAGTGCTGAGTACTACTGCATCGTGATTTTCATGTTCTTTGTGCTATACTTAATAGCTTACAAGTTCTAAGATTTCATTTGCTGGAATATTTGTGAAACTGGATGTGTCTGTCTCAGAGACTCTGAGTCCACATAGTTATGTTTGCATACAGTTTAACATTAAAGCCTTGTGTAAAGAGACCTGCTTCAGTTTATAATTGTTGAAACCACCAGGGTCACATTGGCAACAAAATGCTTTATAGGCTTCATGGTTTCAGACATCTGGTGTACAGTTTTATACAAATAAATGCTGCTTTGATGAAACTTGAACTTATACAAACTAAACAAAATGGTGCTAAAGAGAATTCCCAAAGGAAGGAAAAATTAAGTTTCAGTTGCAGGAGGTTTCAGAGACTCCCAGCGCTTGTCCCAGTAAGTACAAGATCACATTTTTCAGTCACCTTAATAAAATGCCTATTTTCTTTTACTTACATGACATTTGCTACATCAAAATATATGACAACAAGAGAGTTAATACACAAGTGAAGAGAGATCTGAAACTCTAGAAGTAAAACTAGGAAGTTCAACTAAACATTCTGTAAAATATGAATTAGCCTTGCAGAGTGCTGTGAGGAGAGGTGACTCATTTTAGCTCTGTTTTACATATTGGGCATAAGGATAGCAGGCCATTATGTGACTTTGTATTTCCTTAAGTTAAATTAGACCAGATACTAGACTATAAAACTTTTGAATGCTTCCTTCTCTGGTTGCACATAGTCCTGCAAAGCAGCACAGTCACCACTCTCCTAAAGGGTGTATCAGAGCAAGACGGAACACAATTTTCACCAAGTCCTATATCTACAACCTAAATCTTGAAACTCACTATGTTTCCACCACAAAGATGATCAAAGAGCTGGAGCACCTCTGCTATCAAGACAAGCTGAGGCAGTTGGGAATATTCAGCCTGGAGAAGAGAAGGTTCTGGGGAGACCTCATAGCAGCCTTTCAGTACCTGTAAGGACTACAGGAAAACTGGGAAAGGACTTGTCGCTATAGAGGGCATTCATAGGACAAGGGGTAATGGTTTTAAACTGAAAGAGGGGAAATTTAAATTAGACATCTGGAAGATATTCTTCACTGTTAGGGTAGCCAGGGGCTGGAATAGGTTGCCTAGGGAGGTTGTGGAAGTCCCCTTCCTGGAGGTGTTTAAGGCCAAGCTGGATGAGGCTTGTGCAGCCTGGTCTAGTGCAAGGTGTCCCTACTCATAGCAGGAGGGTTGGAACCTGGTGATCTTTAAGACGCCTTCCAACCTTAACCATTCTAGGATTCTCTGATTCTGTCTTGCTAGTTATGTTGATGTGGGAAGACACCCTGGGAAAGAATTGTTGAATAATTTACTAAGTCAGTGGGAAAAATTATGCCAAACTAAGTGCAACAGACAAAAGAGTTTCCTTGGTACTGTGGAAAAAGCAGAGATTATAGCAGAACTCTATTAATGGTGCATAGATCACACCAGTGAACATTAAAGGCAAGGTCAGTGGAAAATAACATTTTACTTCCTTTTGTCAACCTACTACTGCCATGCAGCAATTAATGTATATCTTTAATGAAGTTTATTATCACACTGTACTAAATTTGACCAAAACAACTTAAAGCATAGGCATAATGAGGTGTCTGGTCTCAAACAACTATCAAGAAGCCCTTAGTGACCAATAGGACAATGTCTCCAAAGGGCAATCCATCCTATACTAAAGCAGGTATTATGAGATGACTCTTCAAGGTTCTTGCTTCTTTCCACTGGTTGGAGATGTTTCAGGTAAATAGACAGAGAAGGTATTTGTATTTTAAACAGATGAATTTGTGCAGGTGAGCTTCACATAGGTATTTCAATGCCTGGTGTTGGCAGCATAACTGCTAGACTTGCTTCAGGGGAATTGCAGTTAGCCAAGTAATTTTTTAAACTTTACATCACTTGCCCATATAGGTTAGGTTGCTGACATTTGGTATAGAGAATCTTTGCTATAACTGCTGATCGTCCTAACTGTGTAGAGAATCTCCCAGTTCCTTCTGTCAGCACAATATAATGCTCTTGATCTTCCTACCTGGCCACTGCCTTGGCTCCAACTATATCACTTCATGAATAGATTAGCTGTATCTACCACTAAGACAGTAGGAAGCATGACTAACTATCCTTATAAAATATTTCACACAGGGCCTGTGGCTGTTTGCATAAAATGGTGCAATATAACAATATATGAGCAATGTAAAATGTTCCTAAATATACAAAACATGGGTCTAGTAGTCCCTCAGGTGCTAACTGGTGCACTTCCTCTAACAGATTGTTTTAATTTATTATTATAAATATGTCCCTTGGGGACTGAAAAGGACTCATGAAAAGGATGAAAGAGCAACTAATTGAAATGTCTAACTCAAAAGTTAGAACTGAATCATAGTTGCCAAAAAAAAGTTATTCTTTCTCTTTCTTGCTCTGTTAGACACTGAGAATATTCTGGTTACTTTTCCTGATGGCTAAAAAAATTCTGTAGACTTCTCAGTCCTATTCCCTGTTATCCATGTAATAAGAACACCAACCCAGCTGTGGCTTGCCTTGTAGGAATTAGGTTACATTGTTTTTCATTAAGGATCAGGGAACAGGGAATTGAATTCTCCAGCATCTGATAAAGTATGCCTGATCAATGGTTTTTTTTTCTGTGGGTTAGATAGCCACAGTAACCATATATTTCTTTCTGTGTTCATTAAGAACTGCACTCAACTTCCACGTAATCTGATTATGTGTAAGGCAACATTTTCAGATGCCTTCTAGCAGCCCGTTGTATGTCGCTAGCTTTTGGCATACAATGGAAAGTTTGAGGAGACATGATGAGTGCTCATATCATAACACCTAAGGGCTATTGCCTTAGAAAAAGCCCACGGGAATTAAAGTGAGACCTTCTCTTGGAAGCATAAATTAGCAGTTTGTCCCTCTGATTGGTGTTTGACAGTGCTCACAAATTTGCCAGGTTTTGGATATTTCTTTCAGTTTTACTCTGTCTCTTACATGGGCAACAGTCCCCTCAGTGAACCTTGATGTTGCAGTTGTCAGTCTTGCTGCTGAGCTTTGGTTGATGTTTTCGTTTGCCCAAGTGTTACAGGACACTGAGGTCAGTTCTCTCAAGAGGCTCAACCTCCAAGTAAACAGCATTAAAAAATAAATAATAAAACACTAACTACAATTTCTGCTTTTAACCTTCCTTAATCGAGGAACATCCATTTAAATAATTACCTTTTCACAAAGATGATTTTATCACATCTATTATCTTCCCTGTAATTTCAGTGTTTGGTGGTTTGCTTTTATTTTGCTTTAGATATCTTCTGGACCTCCATCTGTCAACAGAGGAGTACTGCAAATTAATAACTTCCCAGTCAAATCTAGTAGCTTTTTCTTGGTTTCTTTCTGGCGATTTTCAGTTTACACTTTAATTTATTTGTTTTTAATATTTTATAGTTCTTCCAACAGCTCACATGTGCTGATTCCTTGTACAGCTGTGTTGACATGCTCTTTGCTTTGAAACATCAGTAAGTTAATTAGAGTGATGGAAACACTGTTCAACCTGGTCTCAGTATGACACACTTAGGTTTCAAAGAGTCATGTGGAAATTACCTTAGCTCTTGTGTTACGATCATTGTGATTTATTTCAAGTTTTCCCCATTGGCTGATGTGTATGTGGGTGGCAATACAGCTCAGACTAAATTCTTGGGAAGAAGATATTTAGGTGTACAAAACTTATTAATGCCTTGTATTTAAGGAAGAAGCACAGGACTCTAAAAGGGAGCAAAAAGTCCCCTTCCTACATGTGTATTTCACTGCATCCTTCATGTAGTCCAGCTCACACTGGAGCCTTCATTGATTGCTAGTCAGTAATTATAATAGCAATAATTATCTGATTGGTAAGAGTATCACCTTCTTCTCTTTTAAAATTTGCATCACTTTTAAGTTGCTATGTGGGCTGTATTTAAAAATCAGTCAGGAAATATGCAAGTTCACCTGACATTTGCTTTAGGATGTCATCAAATGAATTGCAAAGCTGTAAAACTCCATCCTCAAAGAAATGCATGGAAATAATAAAAGCCAGCCTTCACTGACATAGCCCTCCAAATTTTTTGTCAGTGTATTCTAAATCTGTGCACCAACTGCCCACTTGAGGAGAGGTTGAAATTAATCCCTACCTGGCATTGGAGAGTGCAGCCACTTAATCATTGCCAGTTTGTTAAAAATGTGACTTGTGCAGTTCAACAAGGGCAAGTGTAGAGTCTTGCATCTGGGGAAGAACAACCCCAGGTACCAGTACAGGTTGGGGGCTGATCTGGTGGAGAGCAGTGTGGGTGAAAGGGATCTGGGGGTCCTGGTGGGCAGGAGGATGACCATGAGCCAGCAATGTGCCCTTGTGGCCAAGAAGGCCAATGGCATCCTGGGGTGCATTAGGAAGGGTGTGGTTAGTAGGTCAAGAGAGGTTCTCCTCCCCCTCTATTCTGCCTTGGTGAGGCTACATCTGGAGTATTGTGTCCAGTTCTGAGCCCCTCAGTTCAAGAAGGACAGGGAACTGCTTGAAAGAGTCCAGTGCAGAGTCACAAAGATGATGAAGGGGGTGGAACATCTCCCTTATGAGGAAAGGCTGAGGGAGCTGGGTCTCTTTAGCTTGGAGGAGACTGAGGGGTGACCTCATCAATGTTTACAAATATGTAAAGGGTGAGTGTCAGGAAGATGGAGTTAAGTTTTTTTTCTGTGATGACCAGTGATAGGACAAGAGGCAATGGATGGAAACTCGAGCATAGGAGGTTGAATGTGAATATCAAAAAAACCCCTTTTTTACTGTGAGAGTGACAGAGCACTGGAACAGGCTGCCCAGAGAGGTTGTGGAGTCTCCTTCACCGGAGACATTCAAAACCCACCTGGATGCATTCCTGTGCGATATGCTCTGGGTGATCCTGCTCTGGCAGGGGGGTTGGACTAGATGATCTTTTGATTTCCCTTCCAACCCCTAGGATTCTGCAATTCTGTGATTCTGTGAAGGGGGAAAAGGTTGCTCATCATCTCAGAACAGAAATGTATGCAATGCCTTCCTGCAGACAATACCCACCATGCTCAAGTCGACTTTCAACTTGATTTCCAATCAATTTTGAACCCATGATAGCTATCAACTAAATCTGATAGATGAGTAGGATCTAATGTCAACAAACATCATGAACATAGGCAACTGCACAGAAGGAAACCATATAAAAACTACCATTAAAGAATAGACTTCAGCATGAACTCAACATTTATGAAAATAATTCTTTGTAGAAAAGGGGTATTGTTCATGTCCTAACTCTCAAGAATGTTTTTTTAGAGAAGCACAAATATGTGGGAAAACGGGAGGGTTTTATATCACAGCATGTGAAACAACTTTTCATTCCTCCTTTTTCAGCTACAAATCACAACAAATGTAAACAGCTCAAAAGTTCTGGGGAAGGTAAATACTAAACCCGTCTTCTCTTTCATGCTAAGACCAAAGGGAAGCAGATGTACTGGATAGAAAATAGTGTCTAAGTAGGTCTACATAAAATCTTCTTAGTACTGGCTGAATTTTTCCTTTCCTCAGCATCAACATCTGATGACGAGTATGTCATACTCATGACATATGTATGAACTATTGCAGGTTACTTAAATCTGCATTTTTCAGTGCCTGTATTTACCTAAAATCTTCAACCAGGTCTGCCTACCAATGAGAACATGTAGTTATTACTGTGTTTATGACATATCAAACAGATATAGAGGTAGAGAGATTATGTTATTTAATAGTGACAGCAAAAAAAAAAAAAAGGAAGATCCTAAACACTAGATTACGACAGAAGGTCTCCAGGTATTGGTCCAGTTCCTTCTATTAGCAGTTCTAAAAAAGCCAGATTATTACAGATAATCTGCCCTAGACATTAATTCCCTCTTCCTTCCCCATTCAGCATTGCATCTGCAGCTGGATTGGGAAGACACTTTTGTTTCTGTATCGAGAAACTGAAGATTTGGGACACTATTTACTGGTATGCAAAAACCACTGAAAGTAATCATCTCTTTTTTGGACCTGTAGGCCAAAATCTACCTTCATCACAGTGAAATAACTGAACTTATCAAGTATATGGTAGTGGTTGAACAATGGTATGACATCATTGCAAGCTAGTATTTTTTTTTGGTTATATGAACCCTTATGGTAAGTTTTCTCTCCAACTGTGGTTCCTAAATACAGGCTTTAGTCTGAAGTAATCATGTCTGCTGCCTGTATTATCAATGCAAAGTGACAGACACTTTTAAAGGCTGAGTCAGTCTCATCATGTTAAGAAAGAATGAATCCCACTATCTCAGAGGTTCCCATCTCTGTTCAGTGAGTGGAAAAAACCTAGCAGACTGGCTTAAGCTCTGGACCTAACTCATTTGTTGATCATGAAATGTGCAATATATCTAATTAAATAATAAATATTTTTGCTAATTTTCCCAGCAATTCTACAGATAGAAACCATTCTGCATTAAGTGTCCTGGTCCCCAAAAGGAAGATTATCTTCCTGTGAAGATAATCTCTGTTTGTGACCCAGCAGAACAATAGCTTGAATTTCCGAGGCCAAACTTCCCAAAAGGGTATGGAGAAGGTACAGAAATAGTTACTCTGTCTTTACAGTGAAAAAATAAAAAACAGAACCTCCCTTTGCCAAGTATGGAAGCCATTCTCTTTTTTTTTTTTTGTTAGTTCTAATAACATAAGACTTTCTCAAACACAAAAGTTTTCCCCTGCAAATAATAAGGTCTCAAGAGATAGCAAAAAAAATTATACTGCTCCTTGTTTACTTTGCTATGTAGATTCCAGAATGAGTGCATGAATTTCAGTGGTTTCCCATACAATAAAATACTTTGTGTGCCTGTATCCCCTTTAGATTTAGGGCCCTATTTCAAATTGTTAAATTGCCCAGAAAGGTGATACCACATATGGAGACTTTAATTCTTTCTATAATGAAGAAAGAGAACTAGTGTATTTAATTTTGGAATCATATTTTAGTGAGACCAACAAGGTTTCTATTGACCCAGTAGATTCTTGTCATACCTAATTTACTGATCCAGAGTTTTGTAAAAGCAAACATATATAAATGTATAAGCTTCATCTAAAACTGGGAAGCATAGATAAAAATAATTTGACATTGAAATTTACACTTAAGAAGTAGTGCACTTCATTGCAATCAATTTTTCATTATGTTGTTGAGATCAATATCTACAAATAAGATATAAAAACTGTATTATTGATGTGGCACATGTCAGTATAAAATGCACAATTTTCTATAGCATTTCAGTGGAAGAAAATTGTATTATAACATTTCCAACATTATACATATTGGTCTGTAGAGAATGCTTATTAAAATCAATGTACAGTAAACTACACTCAGGGATATTTTACAATGTAGAGAAAGGTCAGAGAATTTATGAAAGTTTTTTAAAAAAGGCAAATTCACCTTGGTGTGTAAATATTGTCTGAAATGCCTCTGCTAAAGGGACCATCCAACTCAAAGAATTAGGAAAAGAATATATGGTCTCTGACTTCTTGGCCAGAGTACCAACCTAGAAAAAACTGCTTGTGATTTGGGCTCCGCTTAAGGGTAATGTTTTTACCTAAAAGCAGTGATTCAGATCAGATGGATCATTATAAACTGCCTCTCCTGAATATCAAGATGTATTTGTGAAATGGTATAACAATATACCTACTTCAGACTGCAGCACTGCTATCGCTTTTGATCTAAGATGCCGGTTTTGGAAAAAAAGCCCAGAGATACAATGGTGAAGTTCAGTTTATATGAAGAGTACTGACTCAGCTCAGGACAGGACACTCTCCTGAAACAACCCACATTAAATCAGAATGGACAGAACATGCATTGCCTACATCTCTCTCTAATCCAAACTTTAATCCATATATCACACCACGTTAGTTTCTGATTCAAGATGTTATTGCAGTCACTGATGTCTTCCCATCACAAGACAGATCCAGAAAGACATGGAACTGGAACTTTGGAATAAAGGACAAGATTACCAAGATGAGGGGGGTTTGGCTGTGGGTTTTTTTTGGGTTTTGTGTGTTTTTGTTCTAGTTAGGTTTTTTTTTGCTTTGTTTTATTGGGGGTTGGTTTGGTTTTGATTTGGGGTTTTTTTTTGTTTGTTTGTTTTGTCTCAAAGATGATGGTAAACCAATTTAGAAACAGAAATTGTTTGACTTTGGAAAAGAAACTGTTAAACTTCTTCAAGTAAGATAACTATGGAAGAGTTGCTAGGAAAATTGGAATTATGATTGGTAGGGGAACCCTAGAGGTTTTGAAAGTTAAGAGGTAGGAGGAATAATAAAATATTTGGAAGAACACTTGACCACAGATAAAATTATGAAGAATCATTTCTGTGGAGTTGAATAATGTAAAGAACACAGACTTTCACATCTACCTAGTTTCCAGTGAAAATACTCTTTAGGATTAAAATGTTTTGGAGAGGCAATTATGTTCAGCTTTGTTATTTCTCTCCTCTCTTCCCCTTGTTCTCACCTCTCAGACATATTCCAGAGTACGTAGCCAATCTTATGTTGAACAATTAATGAACAGGTTTAGCATTCACTGAATCAACAAATTTAACAGTAAATAAGTAGACTGCTTTTCTCTGGCAGTTCATAACCGTAATTGTGTTGACTTAACTGATACAACACTTGATGATATTGTAAATAGAGTTTTGTTTCTTTTTTTAATAGACTGCTTTCTAAAGACATTGGAATTAAGGATACTACAAAAAAAAAAAAAAAAAAAAAAAGAGCAATTGAGGAAAACAGAAATTTTGTTGAAAACAGACCTCATAAATTTCTCAAAAATATTCCTCTAGGGAACATACATGAAGCACGAATTGTGCTAGTCCAAAGACAAATTTGGATATGAAGATGCTTCAATTTATGGAGTGGTTATCCATAGGTATATTTCCTATGTATAGTGCCAATAAACAGATAAGACTAACTCATTGGGTGATCCATATGAACTCTTCTGTGTGCTATCAAAATTGAGTAATACATGTCCTGTGAACCTTGGAGTTAATTATTTCTATACAATCAACTGTGTCAAACGGTGACACTCTCCCTGTGAAATTGAGCAACCTGATCTAGTGGGAGGTGTCCCCGCCCACGCAAGGGGGGTTGGAACTAGATGATCTTTAAGGTCCCTTCCAACTCAAACCATTCTACGATTCTATGATTCTAGCCTGTTAAATGACAATACACATGAGTAACCTTAGTAAAAAGTACACCTCAGTTTAGTGTGGGCGGTAGTATGGTTCCAGTTTAGGCTTTGAGAAAAATCTGAAGGAGTTAGCATACAATATGGGGCTCTGTTATCAAAACTGCTACAAACATTTCTAAAAAATGTCAGCGTGTTGACCAATTTTGACAAACTGGACAAATATTTGTTAAAGATTGCAGAGCCATGATTATCATAACAGTGGTAAATAGGCTCATTTTAATGCACTTGAAAATGTTGCCTTGTACATTGATTGAGGAACTAACAAGAACATTTGAAACAAAGCTCAGATCGACATCACAGCAATTTTCATTAAAAGTGAGATTATTTGTTCAGATGTGCCACTATGAATGTTAAAAGGCATCTCAGAACAATCTAACATAAACTTTACTATCACTGTGCAGTAGCTTTACCTGCTAAAGTGTTAAGATTTTTAAATACTCAGCCTACACACAGCATGAGAACTGAATGTTCAACTACCTCCCATCCCTCTAATTCTGCCTGCTTTGAAGGCTCATTTAGTCTTCACCTTCTTCCAGTGTACAATTTTCCCTCTACTGTTTTCATTCTGTCTCTCCTTTTAAATTTCTTTGTTGTCTTCTACTGCATCTTTGCTCCAAAGATTTTTGAATCCTGTGTTCTCTTTCCAAAATACTTTGCATGTTTTCTTTCCTTTTTTTTTTTTTTTTTTTTTTTTTTTTTTAAAATCTCTTAGCAATTCCTTGATGGTTCTCAGTATTTATTCTCAACATAAGAACAATAAGCCTAGAAAAGCAAGGAACTCTATACACATGGTTAGAGGTGGGGTGATATCACCATAGTTCCCAAGGTTAAATGCACATATGAAAACTGAGGGCCCAATGGAGTCACAGGGACCTTTGCCATACTTTTCAATAAGATTATTACTTCACTTGGTATAATAATCTGTTTCACTTAAGTCAAAATCCTTGCAGTCTAGATGAAAGCTAATAATTTTCTGTCATACCAGATGCTACACTTTGTTCATCTGAATATCTCAGCACAATCAAACTTATAGTAATGAAACAGGAGTTTAACCTCATATTCCACCTCTTACACCTTTCAGGATGCTTTCTTAACAACCCTCTGATATAAGAGATATGGGAAAAATTGCAATTCTGAAAAGTGTTTCATTATTTAACTTAAGTAAGCCAAGGAGGTGAACTTTTATATTTATCCATGTATTCTTTACACATTATTTACTCTTTTAGGGTTAGTGGATCTGGAATTTTCTGGGTTTCCTTAAAAGCATTTTGAGAAGTTTTCTTTCCTTTTATAAATTTAAGCTGCTAATTAAAAGATGACCTTATTGTCACTACTAGAATACTTAAAGTGTTAAGTACCATGGAAAAGCCTATGAATAAATAAATAAATAGTAATTTGTTTCATTTTCAGTTCTAGAAAACTCCTTATATTTAAATGCTTTCAGTAAATTTTACAAAATATTAATATTAAGTTTAGCTGCAAACCTAAAATGTTAATTTTCTCTAAAGCCATTATTTCAGCTCATTTCTCTTTGGATAACACAAGATATTTCACAAAGCTCATCTGCTGCAGCCAAAATTAAAGGCTATTTTACATTTTTTATTCTTGAGGGATTCCAAAAAACTTCTCTTTCATGACAAAATTAAAGGGAAGCAGAGGTGCTGGATAGGAAACACAGTGTATAAGTAAATCTACATAAAATCTTCTCAGTACTTGCTGAATCTTTTCCTTTCTTGAGAATCAACACGTTTTGTCATAGTCATGACAAACTTATGAACTGTTGCAGGTGTCTCAAAATTTCATTTTTCAATGCCTGTGTTTACCCAAAACTTCTGCCAGATCTGCCTACCAGTAAAAACACAGTTATTACTATGTTTATAATATATCATACCACCTAGGTGATATGCCTGTGAATTCTAGTACTTCATAGAATATTATGTATGTTTTTCACTAAATCATTATTCACAAGGTTTAACAAGTAAGAATTTCCTTCATGAAATGGATACATCCTTGTATGTGGAACTCGAGTTCTAAACCTACTTTTTCAGAAAATGTGTTCTCTGTTGAAGTGAAAGGAAAGAATTATTCTTTCTCTTTCCTGTTGTTGCAAAATACTGGACTAATAATAGAAATTGATGTGCACATACATTAAATAAAATTGAAGGTGTCTGCCGTAGAGTCAAGTTCCAGGAAAAATGGGTATTTCACTTTGACAGAGGAAAACTAGCAAACACAGAGTGGAATGTTTGATTCAACTATAGATCACACAGTCTTTAAAAAAAGTTATGTGTTAAAAACACATTTTAAAAATGTCAATTATTTATTTTCCTTTGCCAGTTTGACACGAATAGCTTTAATGCGTTTGCAGATTACATCTGAATGGCAGAAATCTGCTGACCCTTGGGGTAAACAGAACAGCCATTACTCTAAGATGTAATGATCCAAACCATCACTGGTTTATTCCATGATTTTTACTAGAGCAGGCTCTGTATTTCATTCTTTCTCAACACATTAAAATTGCACCTGTTTAATTATGTTGTTATTGAATTGGATGTCATTCCACTGGTTAAAACTCTCTACCAATTAATATGGAGTCTGTGTTAGACATTCAGAGCCCTTGCAGATCAGGCTGACAACTGTTGTTCTGGACCTGATCAAAGGATGGCCAGACAGAGGAGCCACACCAATTTCGCTGAAATAGCTTTTAACCACCCTAAGTCTAACATCACCACTTTTATGAGCAGGCAAAATATAGATAGAGATGTATGTTATTCTTCCCTTTCTTCTGTCTTTTATAGGTAGGCTACAAGTTGCTTGAAAACAGGTATGCAGATGCACCATTCAGGTCAATTCAGAGCTCGTGGCCTGTTTTGTTATTTTGAAAGTCTTCCTGTTCATTCCTCACCAAAACAGGGGGAGGCTGTCTCCTCCTTAAACGTTATTCTGATGTTTACTTCACTGGACTAAAACAAGATTAATGACATAAACAAAAATGCATTTCAGTTAAACGATCATATTACTTCAAATCTTTGGGACTTCATCAAGTTGTGCCTGCACCTTCGTGACAGGAGTTGAGAGCAAACGTTCAATTATACCATTACTCCTTCACAATTACCAGAAACTGGTTCAAGTCTCAAGTGCAAGAGTGGGGCTATTTTAATTGCATGACCATTAATGGACTCTGGTACAGGAATACTGCACTTGTCTTGGTCATACACTGCACAGTCAAATTAGACTTTAGTATTTCTTTGGGCATCATGGGAGATATTGCCTTTTTCACAACTGTAAGAAAATCTGGACTTCAGGATCTATGCCATAATGTTAGCAAGGGAAAATTCATGCAGATGCATAGGAAATATAAATCCATTCTGTTACACTGGCTGAAATGTAACTTCAATGACAATGGAAGCTGAGAGTAGACATGCTGTTCTGCAGGAGAGAGACCATGGGCAAAAGCTTTACATCTCAGGACTTCTCTGTTTCATCAAGCATAGCCTAAGATTGGTCCCACAGTTCAATTTTGAATAATAGGGACCAGTATCACATGTACACCAATGTAAATGTGAATACTTTGGTGGTCTCGGCTGCGTAACTTAAGAATTGGTGCTGCAATAAAAGGGATTGGCACTTACCAGAATGGAGCCACTTTTCCCAGCATTTCAGCTGCAACTGCTTTAAAATCTGTGGAGTTATACCAGTCTTAAGCCCACAGAAGGAGCAGCATAATCAGGCCCTTATTGCTCATAATCATTTTCAAATGCATTCCTAAACTTTGTGTAGGGTCTCTCAATGCCAGTATAGCTTGTCAACAACATTTTGGGACATATGTGACAGCAAATGTTTAAGCAGGTCTTTCTGTACAATAGAGGCATTAAAAAACAGTATGTCCTTGCAAAAATTCTCTCCTGTATTTTAAATCCAAGAATCTTAATCCTCCTTTCAAAGCAGTGTATATCAGAACAAGTCAGCTGATGTCAAAAAGGTTACACTAGGGTAAATCTTGTGCAATCTATCAAACAAATAAAATTCAGAGGGTCTGTGATCTTCCCTTGTATTCCATATTATTATTTGATATGTCTATGTTGGAAGGAAAATGAAAATCCTTATAAACCCCTAGACGGAGTGCATTCTCAGTTTAAAACCTCAGTTTGAAAAAAATATGTTTATCTATTTTCTTTGGGAAGGAATTGAAATATCCAGTGGAATATTTATGACTCAATTAAACATCTAAAATATTGAAAAAGCTAGTAGTTATATCTTTGGTTTAAACACTAAATATGGCTATGTAAGAAAATACCTGCAGTCTCTATAGATTCCTGACAGGATTTGTTTTTCACTTTTGGTGAAAAAGCTATTCTTTGTAAAATATTCCCACACATGCCTAAGTTTATTTCTCAAAGCAATGCCACAAAGGATATGACCTCTTTACTCCTAGTAACCTTTCATGGTGCTGAATTGACTTGGACATTGGTGCCAGTCAACACAGCTTGATTTGCTATGGTAAGAATAAGATTATATCTAACAGACTATGTCATTTCCAGGTTCAATAGGCACAGATTTAAAACTAGTCCTCTCTTTGACCCTCTGGATTCTCTTGAACTATTGCACCTTCTTTGACAATGTTTGTGAATGAATGAATGAATTCATGACGACTCAAGGTTATTTTAATGATAATGGCAATGTGCTCACAAAGGAAAAAGGAAAAGGCTAGTAGTACTGGCACTAGTGCTTCTTCACCACAGCCGACTTCCTTTTTGACAGACTGACTGTGGAGTGAATTCCTGTTTATGGTCAAAGGCTGAAAGCTGTTGTGTGTCTGCAGCAGCGCCGCTGCTACTGATCTGTGAACATGACATGCCTGATAATATTGCATTGCCATGGCAACAACAAACACGGGGCAAAATTCTATTAGCTGGAGTGACTCACTGAGTCAAATAGATAATGTGATGGGCCTGGCCAACTGCCCAACAAAGGCTTATGTGAAAGTTGTGATGAATTAACTTTGCCTTGTTATGTCTGTTTTTTGTATAAATTCTCTTCTTGCTACTTATTAAGTCCTCATATTTCTGGTACTTGTTCTATATATATATATATATCTTGCTGGGAAATACTTCTGTAGTAATTAGCCCGTTTGATGCCTAATATAGGGCTATGCAGCTTTCTTTTAGAGGCCTGTTTTTTTTCTTTTCTTCCTTTTTCGTAATTTCTCTGCAGGTGATTCATATGGAAAGACAAGTGCATTGTTTCTGTGAATAAAAAAGACCCCAGTCCCCTCCAAAATATTTGACAGTGTCTGAGAGGTGGGTGTGACTTGGCACAGTGCTGCGTTTGCTTATATATTCATGTGAGTTTCTCTTTTAAATAGATGCTCCACAGAGCTGAGAGAGGAAAAAACTATACCAGGCATCTTCTGGACCTTAGCTCCAGTATTTTAGATCATTCCCACTTCTTTAGCTGTAACTGAAATCAGGGGGGGCAGATTATGTTCTCTCTCATCACCATAAAAGTCAGAAGTGGTGTCTCTGACTCCCGATGGAGGAGTGATTAATAACCAGCTGTAATCCAGGTATCTGCCTATGGACCTTCACCATCACTTCCAAAGTGCAAAAATCCAATGCATTAGAGTCTAGCTGCAGCTGCCAGCCACCGAAAAGGAAGCTTTATTCAGAAAACAGGTGACTGGCTTTTCTTCCCTATAGCATTCCCCTCTCATCCCCTCTGAGAGAGAAGTTCTCATATGAAAGGACAAAAGGTCAAAGCAGACCCTAAGGTCACAAAGTGAAGAAAATCAATATAAGAGACCAAAAGGCAGCAGTGGGCACTAAGTACTTGCTGGCCTTCATCCCTGAAAGGGAAACCTCAAATAATGGACTCCAGAATATGAAACTGTACACCAGTTCTGAGCAGGAGAGTTTGCAATTGTGTTACATATGGAGTAGGGTACAAACTCCACCCCTCATTCCCAGGAAAAAGATGCGCATTAAAACTACAAGTTTCATGCCCTATTTTCCTCTTCTGTGGTGGAACAGAAAACTCTGGAGAAAAGGACAGAAGAGAAGAAAAGCAGTTGTCTCAAAGTCATCAACCTGAGTTTAGCGTGTTTAGGGTTTGGGGTGATCTCCCATCATTTTCACATTGACACACATGGACCACAAGGTCAGACTGTAATACCCTCTGCCTAAATTTCTCTTTTTTTTTTTTTTTTTTTCTTCTTCTTCAACAAGTTTTTTTATGCAGAGCTGTTAAATAGTCATTGCAGACATGGGCATAGTTAAACCTATAATGAACTTTCTGGAATGAAGCCTGGACTGCTGGCTTCTCCATTTCTGTTACTACTCTCCTGGCAAGAGGAGGAGGTATTGCAGAATTTAAGAAAAAAGGTAGTATGACATGTGAAAATAGCATTGCCTTTTTGATAAAATGGTGAGATCTACAAATCTAAGGTTACTTTTAGTATACAGATGGGATGACTTTTCTGGTTTTAGACTATAAAAGGAACTGAACTGTAACCGTGACACTATTATCTGAAGGTCTGAGCTTTAGTTGTCATTGTCTCTTGATCTATTTTAAGGCAAAGATCAAAGAGACTAACCTACATAATTTTTTCACCATTCTTAGTAGAGACCCCTCACACCAAGGCCACAAGTTTTGTTTGACCTAGAACATGCCTTCAAGGAAAAGTATCCAGTCTTGATTTAAAAACTTAACATGACAGAGAATGCATGAATTCTCTAAGCAAGCTGTTTAATTACTCTGCTCTAGAAATAAGCACTTCCCAGGACTACAAAGTTCCTTCTTAAACTGTGTCAATCCCCAAAGCTTGTAATTTAAAATAGCCACTTTATCTCACCTGTTGAATAATTTGCTTGAAAGTCTCCTTTCTGCCTTAAGGCTTAGAGTCTGAGAAATATATCACAGCTATTTCACAAACATAGATTACATTATTAAAAACAACTACATAACTTCAACTTCATTCCAAGCTGTTAGATAATGATCTTATCTAGGTCACAAATGTGCTGAAATAAAGTAGCCAGAGAACAGTTTGCTTGAACTTCTCCTTCTTCCTCTAGGCTGAGAGACAAATGCATAAAAAAGAAAGTCCCAGCAATTCTAATAGGGAGTGTCTTCCTTCCATTCCCACCTGCAGGCTCACCAGGGTATTTACAAGTGATCTTAAAAACGTGTCTTCCTGGGTTAAAAGCACCCAAGTAGAGAATAGTTAATAATCGAGACCCTGACCATTCTATTCAGACCTGCAGTTAGGTAGTTGTCTGAAATGTGGTGGGGTTTTTTTAAACGTATAACTTAAACACTTTTCATATCTCTTAAATATTGGTTTAGCTAATCCTTTATTTTGCTTAGTCCCTGAATCACAGAAGCTACTGCTCCAATGCAACAAGAGGCTAAGTGCACAGCACTTTTGGCAGATCCAATTAATTAGCTGTGGGAACTGTTTTTAATACAGAATTTTCTGCTTGCCTCTGCTGCCATCCTGGTCCTGCTCTTGTGAAAACACTGCCGACATTTAATTAAGTTGAAGTGAAGACAGCTTCTAGTGCTCTCCTAGAAAGCTTCAGCTCCAGGACAGTAGTTTGGTTACCTGGATGCAAAACCTATTTAGTTACCTTAGTTAGATAAGATATTAAATATATTATAAAATATGTTTGTCTCTAATAAAATATGATCCTGATTTAAAAGAAAAGCCAACAAGAAAATTAAAACAAAAACAAAAGCAACAAACAAATAAAACTGAGCTATTTCAGTTTAAAAATAACTATCTAATGTAAGTAAAGAACATAGCCACAGTATCAGACTATTTTCTAATCAGTAAATATTTTTCAAGCTGCAGGATCTAAAGAGGTGGAACTAGCCTATATTAACCAGAACAGAATTGCCACCACTCCTTGTTTCATTGTTGAGTGAGCACATGCCAAAACCCTATATTTATACTGTGAATTCAGGGTTTCTCCTTTCCAAAAACAGACTAGGAACAGCCTGTTGTGTTGTTTTTTTCCCATGTAGCTATTAGTTATTCAAACTTGCAGAGCGTGAATCAACTTCACTCTTGAGCTGCTTTTGTTCTCTATTGTCTTTTGGGTCTTCTGGAGTACTTGAAAAGATGCAGCTGAGACTGACTTTAGGAAAGATGATAAAAGGTGTCATGCCACTCACAGCAAAGTTTGTATTTTGCAGTAGCAAGGCCACAGGGCACCATGTCTGGAAAGCCTGGGACAGGTATCTTAGTTTTTTGATAGATATCCAGTTTTTTTGTGATATATACATGGTGAGGGAGAGAGAAAGAGAGAGTTGCAAGTATAACCAGGATGCACTGAAAGTTACATTGAACAAAAGATACGAGATGCACAAATAAGTGGAATGGAAGGGGGAATGAGTGCCTTCCTTACAGACCCTCTCCAAGTATCTCCCTAGACCTGTGAATCCATGGAGAGGAGCAGCAGCTACCACTCTTGCTATTGGTGATGTCACTACAGTATCCAGTATCACCTAGGGATGCTCCAGCAAACAAACGGTTCTTGAAGCACAGCTGTGGGGATCTAGTGCTGGTTCCAATCCTGGTGCTGTTGTGGGAGAGCATTACCACATTCTCCATTTACTGGCCACAGGAAAGGCATCCTGGCTGGCTTTTTTTTTACCAGCCAATAGTGAGTGGTCAATGCAAAGCTGAAGGGCTGTTGCACTCGGCTGTGCATTGCCACCCACCCAGGGGTGAAGGAAGACAGAAGGTCAGCTCTGAATGACAGCCTCAAATAGTTTAAGTAAGCTAAATCACCTCAACTCTCTAGTCAGTATCTACCCCAATTTCCATCTAAACAGCCTCATTTAAACTTCTCAATTGGTGATTTTTAATCAAGTTTTCAACTTTGTTCTTGAAATCTATCCCAGATGAGAAAAAAAAAGCTGTTCTTGAATTTTCCAATCAAGCAAAAAAAAGTCAGGAAATGGATTTATTTTTTTTATAAAAAACTTTGCAGTCTTGCCTATATAGGAATGTTAGGGCAGTTTTTTAATAAGCTTCTGAATGCCTGAGACTTATTTGAACATAATATGAATGCTAAACTACATGCAGTTTGCCCATCAGTAGGTGAGAAGAATGTAAAGGAGAGTAATTCAAAGCATAATTAAGAAACAAAAAGTTTCTCTTAATCAGTTTGCCTCCCCCTCACCCCAGGTTACATTTTTCCTAGCTGTTAATTAAGCTGTGCAAAAGTTACTAATCTTGATGAACTTTTGGTAGTAGGGAAGCATAAGGTGACTGGTTATGTTTTTTCGTGTATACTGTCTGAATAGGCTCAGACAAGTTCATTCCTTGTGATCCTTTTCTGCTTCTTGTTTGGATGCACACACATCCCTGGAAATTAATTATGCTGGAAGATAGCAAAACATTGAGCTGAAGTACATTGGTTTGGTATGTTATATAGGATGTCAACAAATCAGATTTACATGCAGCAAAACATGCCTAGAGCAATGTTTTAATATACTCCCTTTTTCTGAATTTCACAAATAGTATGTTTTCCATTTTTTAATTAATAAATTATCAGGGATGCTCATGAAAGTCAGAGAGTAATAGCATTGCCTAAAAGAAGCCACAGTGTTGATTAGACATGGCTCCTGTTTTTCATGCGAGTCTGTCAGACAACGTACCTGATAGCGAAGGGAACCTGCCCCCGTTAACCCACTTGGAAGTTGTGCTGGGGCAGATACGTGGCTGAGCTGAGCTGCAACAGATTGTGCAATCCTTCACTGTGTTTTAAACAGCTGCTATGGGGCAGAAACTGTCTTTCCTTTGCTGGTTCAGTCCCTCTTCCCTTGGATCCTGATTTTTTGCCTGGGACTCCTACGTGACACAAAAGCAAGATCAACAAAGCAGCTCCCTAAAAAGCAATCAAATTTGTATAATTTAAGCTATGTTGTGACCCAGTTCTCAGAGATAAGCTGTTATCACACTAAACCCTGGTGCCAGCCCAATTTCAGAAAATTTTCATCTTCTCTATTTTTAGCTTAAATATAGTTAGAAAGATGAAGTTATTTTAAATTACATACATTTGAAACATATAAACAGAGCAAAGAAGGCGCTGCGCCCAGAATAGCTTCACCATACTTGCAAAGTTACATTTTCATTTTAATGAAAAAATAACATTAAAGAAATTGTAACATTTGCCTGTTGGGAGATGAGAACAATATAACCACAACATAGTGTTATTCAGCAGTAGTAAAAGGAGATTGTCCCCTTGGCTGCCTAGTGTGGTGTCTAGTCTGACATCTTCAACAAATAAGGGAGCCCACTGCAGAAGATTGTGAGATGTTTTCAGTGCAGTCAATCAAGTCACATCACCACCATCTGCCCAATGCTAGATATTTTCCTTGACATAAAAGATCAGAAGAGGAGTCAGTATTCCATCTAGAGAAGGAATAAGGTAGTGGTGCAGTTTTTCTTGTTCCTGGGAAATCATACTACAGAGATTAGAGATATTCATCCTATATGGTACTCAAGTCCAATCTAGTAAAACTATCTTCAAGCTACAAAGTGATGAAAAAGACAGATTGGTATACCTATCTTGTTTTATGTCCTTAAAGAAACCTAATTTTCAGAAAAGACTGAACAATCCCTTTTGGAATATCTAATCTATTTAAGATTACCCTAAACCAAAGCATCCAAATGACTAGTCATTTTCTGAATGTTTTGCCTATAAGAACATGTTGGATATCAATTCATGACAGATAAAAATTATTGCATTGAAATTTCTTATATCCTTAATATGAGACATGTCTTTTGTGTTTTCTTACACAATTTCAACATGTTTTTTGCTTTCATTAAAGAATCTGATGGAAAAATTTTGGGACATGATCTGCAATGCCCAATTGGTGCTCTTCAGGAACCTGGTGCCCTAATTTGCTGCAAGGGCTTCAATTTTTGCTGTTTCTTCTTGAGGTATATTTATTTTACCATAGAGCTACTTTTTAGTTCCTGAGAGACCTTGACTCTTACCCATTACTTGAACGTTACATATAAGCACCTAATAATCTACAGCAGGCCTGAAACTAAATTTGTAGCTGCTCTTGGAATGAGATGATGGAATTGATTTGAAGGGCAATAAAAGAGCTCTGGTTTCTGCCTGTATTAACAGAAGATTCAGCAGTAATAGATGACAGGAGGATCACTGTATAGAATAGAAACACCAAAACCTGAAGCATGTTCCATGAATTAGGAACATGCAAAATAAGCGATGATTTTTGCATAAAATAGATCTGAAAATCTGGATCTACATGAGGCTTTTGCCTGACAAGCACAAATTAAATTTTGTAGTAGTAATAGTATTAATTATATATCTGACGATACTGAGAAAAAAAATAAAAGTTTTAATATAGTGTATAAAGGTTGTTTATTTATCTTAAAAATAAACAAAATGGAAATTTTTGTCAAGATGTTGAATGCATTAAGTCAAGATGTCTCTTCTTGCGACAGCTGATGGTATTTTATGTACCCACTCAAGAAAATGTTACAGATATCTAAAAAATAAATATATTAAATACAAATAGAATTTAGTATGGGAGGTAATTTTAAATATTTTATGATATAATTAAGGATTGTTAATGTTCTTTATTTTCAGATTAAAAATTCATAGGGACTTTCATCCTTTTCATCTTTATTAGACAATGTGTTAGTCATAATTGTTTCATATATTATAAACATTTAATGAATAACAACTATTTAAAATAATAATAAAAATCTTTTTGTCCTTTAATTGTAATGATTGCAGTGTATGGAAACATTACACTGTGTATTCTGCCATTATTTTTCATGTATTTTTTTTTAAATGAGAAACATGGGTATAGGCTTTCCATTTTGAAAAAGCTAAATTATTTCAGTGAATTGGCTTAAAATAAAAAAGAAAAATAAACAAATGCACTCAGGTTCATAAAAAAAAAAAAAAAAAAATTCCTTCACATCATTTGACTTCTTTGGTATAGAAGATATTTTGGAAAAGTGCTTCAAGGACACTTAGAAAAAGTTACTTGAGGAAATAATCCTCTACACAAAGGGGACATAGGGATTGAGAGGATCCTTACTGCTCAGATGAATCTTTGCTGAAGGCTTGCAGAGTTGTGTGTACACTATCAATGTTGCTTGCACCCTGGAATCTGTAAGGAGATGGCTGAGAATAATTTGGATGGGCTGAAAAGAAAGCATGTCTGAAGTAAGCCAGTATTCTGCCGAGTCCAGACCATCCCCAGTACTAGACTCTCTTCCAGTGACATTAATTCATGTAAACTGGGATCCAGGAGGGCAGAAGGTGTCTTGCCTGTGTTCTCCCTTCGCAATGAATGGCAATTGAGAATTTTAAAATGTACACTGAGTGTCCCTAATTTTTCTGTTTTGTTTGTTGTTTTTTTTTTTTCTTAAACTATACATTCTATATTAAATTTATTTATGTTCTATAAAATCAATTTATTCTGGTATGATTAAAAGCTATGGCAGACCTATTCCCTAAATTGAACTCTGCCACTTTATTCAGATGAGAGCTGATGTGCACAGAAATTCTCTCTGTCCTTCATCAAACTCTCTTACATCTTCTCTTCTATGGTGCAGAAGGTGTACCAGCCTCTCCTCTTTCACATTTGGCTTCTTTTTGAAGTTTAATCTCTCAATTTATACTTAAGATCTCTTGGGAGCTCTAAAGGCAGTCCCACCTTGTTAGCTCTGTTGAAAGCTTAGGCAAAACCAATGGCAAAGTCCTCCAGCATCATGAAACCTAGAGCATCATGAAATTTAACTGCTAGTAATAAGTTTTCCAGGCTTTTTACAGAAGAGGAGGCATTTTCTTCCTTGGATGACCCCAGAAGAAGCTGGGCTCTGAGGAAGAATATACTGCCAGAAATGGGAGGAGATTGAATGAACCTTTCTTTCAGTCCCATGTTAGTGCACAGAAAACAGAGGCAAAAGTGCTGTGGGCTTCCTTCCAGAGGTGTCCTAACAAGTCACCAATGAATGGAAAATTTGGCAGCAATTTTCAGGCAAGATCTAGTTAGAGTAAATATCTCCAAGGAAAGCAAAGTAGGAAAAAGAGAGTTAAAGGAAGGGGAGAAAACAAAACAATGAAGACTGTTATATGCATTTTAGTTGCAAAGTCACTTCTAAAAAGACTGCTCCCACCTTTATGACTTTTTTGTGTGTCTTGGGATCTTCCTACTTTTTTTTTTTTTTTTCTATTAATATTTTCATTTTTGGAGTGTGTGTTCATAAAAAAAAGGTAAGGATAGGAAATCAGAACATACAAAAATACATAAAAACAAAGGAAAAAAGAAGGGAGATCGGAACATGATTTTGTTCAGAAAAGCAGAAAAACTGTAATAACCTTTTTGAACATTTTTTTCCTTACAAAAGATTTTCATCAATCATAAAGAATTTTTATTTATTTTTTTTTTTTTTTTCCCAGGAGAAAAAAGCAAGCCCCAAATGAGCATATGTGTTTTTATTAAAAGATAAAACACAGTCTTTTAGATTTTCTATGTCAGAATAGAAAGGCCATGGCCATAACCACAGAAAAAAATGCCTTCTAAATCCTTCTGTCTTCTAAGCTAGACAAAATCAGAGCTCAAACATTATATTCTCAGAACTTGGTTTGATTTGCACAGTGCACGTCTTTTATTCCTCACTGAGTCTGGACAAGTCATTTTGAATAGGAATCATCTTCCCTAGCTTAGATTTTTAAGTATAAGGTAGGCATGTAGGTTTCTTTCATGGCCACAAATAAAATCCTCTGGAGGGCAATTAGTCACATTTTAAATCAGTGCTTAAAATATGCCGGATGAATTATTTTCTATGACATTAAAGAAAGCTTAAATGTCTATATTGTAGTCAGCTAAAGTTAGGCAAGATGAATCTTACTCATAATTTCTCTGTGTCTCAGTTTCTTCCTCGTTACAAAAAGAGATCGTATTTCCCTGTTTCCCTGGGATGCTAGATGCCTAAGTTAATTAAAGTTCGTAAAGCAGGTTGCACTTGTTGGATAAAGGCGTTACATAAATGCAAACTATGACAGACAGACTGATTGATTGATTTAGATAAGACAGATATTGTTTGGCATGCCAAAGTAGTGTGGATGCCAGATGATATTATCTGAAAAATTCAGAATACAGAAGTCAATGAGGTCTGGGCTGAGTTGGGCCACATAAGGCTCTCCCATCAAAGGGTTAGCAGGTTTAGTTATACCACCATCCAAACTCAGAGGGATTCAAAAGTTTGCCCATTTTTGTTATCACATTTAATTTGCTGGACTTACAGAGAGAAACATTATGAAAAATGGGTGAGTTTTACTGCTTGTGCTTCCCTGACCTCATAGTTATGCAGTTTTAGAAAATGTATAATATTTCTTATTCTGTGGACAGAGTATATAAATGTTCTTTTGATGTTTTATCATATTGGGTTTATATAGGGAATGGTGATTTCGGCTGTGTAATGTAAATTTCACTTATGGTGCTGATGGTGCCTATAGGATAATCAAATATGCATTCTGTAATGCCATATATAATTCACAATTGTATGTATAAAATGATTGATAAAGCAAAAGGTCAGTGAACAGAGACATATCACATGACACAAAAAAGACTATAAAAGATATTAAAAAGAGATTCAGTGGAAAAGAAGAAAAAAATACACTGAAAAGCTAGGTTATAATATGAAGATAGAATTAAAAGACAAGGCCTAAAGGTTTTGTGGCATGAATGTATATCTCCAGAGACATCAATACTCAGATAGCCTCAGCTAACAATCTGATCATTTCCACATGACAAAGGGACATAATGGAAGCAGACAAGAATTTATGTTGCTCCTTGTTACTGTCTTATGGCAAAAATGAATTTATATCTGCATATGCCAACACAAGACTGTGCAGTTTCCCTCCAGTGACCTCAAAAACAAATTGCAATTGGATTTGTGCATTGGACAAAGTCATCTGATATGTAGTACAGCTAGAGACCAATATAGTCATAAGTACAGTGTGATTCTTCATACATTCACTGAGCACAAAGAACAACTAATAAATAGCACACCTAAAAGGAGGAATTCTGGGAGAGTATTTAACTAGAGCTATAAATTCATTTTCCAGTACTTTTGGCCTTTTTCTTGGTTTTGAGTTTTTTAACAATTAATTTAGATTTATCTTGATATATTTGCCTATGTTTACACAAGGTGCAAAGGCAAAAGTTACCCTAATTATTCCTTAATTATGTCTACAAATGTAGCGCTGTGCCTGTATTATAGAGTTTAAAGGCAGCGCAGAAGCCTTTCCGTAAATACCATCACAGAGTGGAGTGCATCTTCCACCAACGTGTAGGAGGGGTTCACAAGTCATCCCCTTTACTCAACTGTGTATCTGATTAGGAAATACAGTAAGTTACCACTTGCTGTTTCTGGAGAGGATTTAGGGAAACAGCCAAAGGTGATTGATAAGCATTGACTAGCCTGTGGTAAGCAATGAATGATGCACTTCTTATCCCTCTGCTTATGAGCATGGTGGAGGAATCTTGAGATTTGTAGATTTTCTTCAATTAACTTTCTGTTGCCTGGATACAAATTCAAAATATCTAGTATGAGACAGTAAATAAAGCAGAATCATTTAATCCATTGGCAAGTGCATTTGTAAGGGTTTTTTTAAAATTATTATTGCCTGTTCTACTCTGTTCCAGATCCCTTGCTATTTCCTGTGTATTAAACAATGACAACAACACACTACTGCTAGATTAAAGAAATTAAAGCAGATTTTTTCATTAAGGCTCAAAAGCTAAAGGTTGAATAAAGCTCAAACAGTGAAAACCTGAATGCATTGTAATGAAGGATAAAACATGCTCTAGCATCCACATGATAAAGTACATGCTGATTGCAAAAGGAGACCTGTGGAGGAATACATTTACAATAAGCATGGGCACAGGTACATTAAGCAGTGCAGCTTCCTCCAAAGATGTTATCAGAAGATTCTTGGCCAGTCAATTTCAATCAGGGAGCTAAACATGGGAGGCTTGTATGGATTCCAGATTAGTTCAGATGGATTGATAATAAACAACACTGCTCTCTACAGTTTGAACTGTTCATTATGACTGTTACCAGTCAGTGACAACAATAACCTTACAGGAAAATTGTATAGAGCTTCCACTCCACCCCGTGAAAAATAGTCTCCACCTTCTCACAAATTCTTTGAAAGTACATACTAAAAATCAACCAACCAAACAAACAAAAAAAGAAAAATGCAGGCAGGCAAGCACTTAATCAACTCCAGAAAAAATATTCGGAAGTCCAGATCAGCTTTTTATAAACATACAAAATCCTCTTCAGCAAGACAGTATTGCTCTATCCTTTATGTTTTGAACATAACAAGTACTAGCTCTTCATAAATCTGTATGGCTCACCACCACAGTGAAATAGACACATTTAATAGCAGCTGCACTGCACTAGTTTGGTCAGGAGATTTTACTAAGCTCCTGAGATCAAACTGAAGGACCTTATGCAGAGGATTATTGCAACTGTAGAGTTTTGACTGCAGCTACCATGATTTATGGCAGCTGACTTTCTGTCTATGTTGTTCTCAAGGTTCAAATGTTTCTTACCCTGTATTAGCTCAGGAAGTTTCTTTCATTCTCTCATTTTCAGGACACATTACTATGCCAATTTTCCATGTCATTGCAGATTACATTCGCCTGAAATGATCACTACAATCTAGTTCAGATTTATATATCAGTTGTGAAATAATAGTTTTCTTAGGAAAAAATGTTTGATTAAAAAAGGAAAGTCTTTGGTTTTTGTATGAATTACACATATACTTTTGAACTTCAAAGAAATTCTATTCACTCTACAGGATTTTGCAAAGCCTTCAAAAGAGGGTCTTCTGCTCGTTATGAAATGGCCTAGCACAGTGGTACTTGATTCTAATTGGTGCTTCTGGATGTTATCACACTTACAAAGCAAGGATAATAACAGCTGTAGTAAACAGGTCTAAAAAGAGTTCACAGTATAACATCCTGTGAATAATATTTTTGTAGACATCTGATTATGAAATACTTCGCAATTATCCAGATTCTGTGGCCCTGAAACATTAAGGACTTCTGTCATTCATAGGCAGAGAAATTTGTCATTCATATAGTGGACATTGTCAGTAAGCAGATTTCTTCACCCACACCTCTCACTTGCTTTTATGCACTGCCTGTGTGGTGTTAGTCTCCATAAGCTGTTGGTGGTGAATGATACATGTTCATGTAGAGTTCCCTGCAGCAACCATTGCCAAGTGCAGCTGAGAGGCTTATAATGATTCACTGGTGCACGGTAGCTCTAATTTCCTCTATTTTTTCATTATTGATGTTCTACTGCCAGGACTGCTTTGTTCCTTTTTTCACTAAGGAAACAGTCTTGTTTAATTGAGATATAAGAACAAGACAAAATTTATTCAGTATATTTTTCCTTAGACCCCTCTATGTGTATTTATAAATGCATAAAAAGATATTTAAATGTGTGTGCATATGTATACAAGCATGTAAGTGTATGTGTGTGTATCTAAATCTCTCTTTCAAGACATATATGTACGTGAATAGTGATAGAATAGCAAATCATGGCTACCACTCTCAGTACTCTGGAAAAGACATGAACTCTAAAACCAACTTAGCTATCCAAATTTTCCTGAGGAGATTTTCTTCCTTCTCTCCCATTCTCCCCTTCCCCCAAATAAACCAAATATATGCCTTCTTATACTACCTCTGTGTGCAGTAGCTCAATGACAAGGTAGAATCTTTTTTTCTAGAGATTCCACTTAAAGGTTTTAGAAGTCTTTAACTCCATTAAGTATAATATACTTCAGTGAAAGTATAGTTTTACCTTAGAAGTTTCATTGTCTTTCATTCTATGGTGCTGCTTTTTCTGATTATGTTTCCCCAAAGCACAGTTTAAGGTATAGTTTAAGATAATTTGAAGTATAATGTATACTTTATACAGCACATATAATTTTACTTACTTTATCTTAAACCATACTTTATGAGGGGTGTCGAGAGGGCAGAACTAAATCCCAAGACATTGTACAAGTGGTTATTAAGTCAAAGTGCTTCAATAGGGTATTACTTCTTTTTATAATAAAAGGTATCATATCTTTTTCCCTCGGTATCAGAGCAAGTCCTTAAATCAAAAGAAGCCTGTGTTGCTCTCTGCAAAATATATTAACTAACTCTTTCTAGAGTAATAGTAACATCTATTATAAACAATCCAACCAGCCTGCAGGTCTGATTTTTCTGCTCTTTAAGACAAATAACACTATGTTTGTCTGTGGCCACATCACTTTATTTCAGAAATTAGTGACCTTCCAGCCCTCTCTCTGCATAAAGACAAGTTGGTTTAAGCCTAGACCTTGTCAGAAGTCTGTAAGGAGCTGACCTTTGCTTAGTACACACTTGTGTAGGCCATCCTGGCCATGCAAGATACCATTCCTGTCTCCTTATAGAGTGTGAACAGTGGGAGGCTTGCATTTCCATCCAAAAGGTGTGAAGGTATCTGCAAGAAGTAAAGAGAAATCTGTGAAAGGTATCTCAAACACATTGCAAGTAACTTACATAGGATAGTCCATATAAAATAGAAAATGAAATCCTGTAACATGCCACTCTGTGTTTCACCCAATAATTTTGTGCTCTAGTTATCAATACAAATGACAGGTTTTGTGCTGGACACACCTGATTTATGAACCATATAGAATAATTGTTAATTGACTTAGTAGTTAATTCCCCCTTGTATCTTCTCCAGTGATATTCAAGTATTTCAGCCAGGATTTTAATTGATTTTCATAGTAGCCACTTGTTAATAGGATAATTTGTCAATACAATAATAAAACAATTGTTCCCATAGCACTGTGAGCTCAGTTTATCTGATAACAAAGTTAGGGCTAGTTTCATTAATTGAAGGCAGCTGTAGGGCTTGCAGGATGAAAGATGTAACTCTCGGTGGCACTGTGGAAAACTAGGTCAAAGGGCAGGGGAAAATTAGTTAAGCATGATGGACCAACAGTGACCTGTACAGGTGTTCGGGCTCACTTTCAGGGCATCGCTTCCTCTGTTCCTGTTTGGCTCCAGTAAAGCCCATAGGTCAACACGTGCACTCTTATGCCTGGTTTGAATTAAAAGCCAGTCTAGAGCTGCTCAATCCCAAACTCCAGATAATGTTACCTATTAAAAGTAAAACATTTCACAATGTCTTTATGTTGTCAGGTGTTTCCCAAGGAGCTTTGTTTACATCAGTAAGTGGCTCTTGGTTCCTAAAATAGGAGACTTAAAATAACATTCAAATAATCCACAAAGGCAGAAAAACAGTATTACAAAGGGATAAGTGCTATTCACGAAGGCTAGATAAAGGGAAGACTATAGTGAAATAAAATATCTATTGAAAATCAGCCCAACTGATACAAATGTGTTCATCTATCACATGCAACCCCCCACAGCACTAACAGTGGAAGCATTTTTCCTTCTGTCAAACTTTTTAAAGTAATCTTCTCCATCTCTCGTTTGCAGCCTTGGATATTTTTCTCTGTACTGTACAACCTTCTGTCTTCATGTTATTCTATATCAACAGAAAACTTTAAAAAGTACAAAAAGCTTACTAAAAGCAATTACTTTTTATTATAATGATTCAAATTTAAACTCAAGTCTCCTTAAAAGAGAAAAGACTCTGGTCTTACACAATACTTTCTGTATTTTGTGTGCTAACTATATAAACACATCAGGTTGAAAATACCAAAGACATTTGGTTGATCTTGGTTGAAATCAAACACCTTCAGCTATACAAGACACTGCTCCAACAAGAAGCTCAGCTTTCTAGATGAGGAAAATAAAATAGCCATACTCAATAGCCATGAGTAGGACGAGGGCAGTGTTAGTAGAATGGGTTTCTCTGTGCCAGAGGAAGTGGAGGGTTTACATACAGAATTGTTTCAGACGGTGGCAGGGAATAAAGGTGACTTGCCTTCAGGGTTTCTGGAATAGATCTTTAAGGGATCAGTCGTCACAGCTGCTTTTTGAGGTGCACTTTACTGCAATTCAGGTCCCTCACTGGTTCAGGAAACTGTGCAAGCCACGGTATTCAAGAGTGCAAATATGTAGGTATATATGTTCACCTAGGCACATCCACTCCTTTGCATGAGAAGTGAGCCTTAGCAAGGCTTTTCCTGGAAACTCCTGACTGCCAGAAGTAGCCGTGCCTCTCTTAGAAAAGTCTTGGAAACAGTCATTTTTAAAATGTGATTTTTATGGCTCATCATGGTGCACTTACCTGTCTCCTTCTCACAACTAACTTTTAGAGCCCAACTTCTATGAATCTCATTTTGGGACTTTGAAGTGGTGGATGACAGTGTTCGTTGGCTGTATTTCTAATATTCTCCTTATCAAGTTGGGGATTTTACAGTCATCCCTCCCATCTTACTTTCTAAACATAGAGGTAATCAGAGCCCAGGAAAACCTGGAAAGAAAAAAAAAAAATTTAAAAAAAAATAGTCAATGTAATGCTTAATGGCTTTTAGCAAGCAGGCTCATCTCAAAGAAAGCCTTGTTTTTCAAGAAATACAAAGTGGTTTAAAACAGAAATTTTGCTTCACATTTTTAAGAGAGGTTTGTTTACCCTTTTGTTTCACAGTAATGATGTAAAATACTCAAATTTTTTGATGGTGGGAGTTCCATTTTAACTTACTCAATTACAACATCATTCGTTGTTAACCTACCACACAAAGTAGTTAATTCCCAACGCTACCGAACAATATTCCTTTAAAGTTAATTTGTCAAATTAATCTCATCTTTGCTCTCTTTACATGTAAGAAAATACACCAGGAAAATATAATTATTTTCTTTGTTTGATAGTTGTATGTCTAAGTGTTACAGATATTCATTAATTCCTCCTTGCAAGGAATGATATATCTTTTTTCACATGGATACCAGAGATATATTTTTCTCACCATGGAACCGAACATTCAGGGGCTAAAACAATGCTTGTTATTTTTCTGTCAAATACTAACAGCACCACCACATTCATATAAGCATTCAATAAGAGAAGGGAAAACGAAAACAACAGGAAATCCCTTTCATACTATGGTATAATTAATGAAGATGTGCTTAGGTAACACAAAGCACAAAGAAAGTCTGATTTGAAAAAACTTCTGTATAAAATTTTACCCTCTTTTGCAATAATTACAATGATAGCTCATAATAAAATTTATCAAAGTGTGCATGTATATATATATGCATATACAGGGAAAAGCTGTGTCAAATTTTGAGTAAGACCCCCAACTGTTTTAAACCTGTTCAAAACACAGGGATTTCATCAGTGGAATTATATGAATTTATGTCAAATGAAGAGATAAACACCAACAACAGGTGTATCCATAATAGGAAATAACTTTTTACTTTTGTATTATGAAATAAATGCTTCTGTCAGCAGAATTAAATATATATTTTGGGGAGGCTATAAAATCTATCTGTGAAAGGGGACAAATTTGTGCTGATTGAAAAAAGTATTTTCCGAAGCCTGAGAAGTCAGGTTGCTCCATTTGCTTCATTTCTGAGTAAATCACATACATTAAGGTAAAATATTATTGTTGCTTACATCTTTTATAATTAAAATAGCTTGATCCTGGCATTTCTCTTAATGTGGTTTTATAAAATTGTATTAACAATGCTGTATTAGAGAAACTCTTGAAATCCTCTGTCACTTAGGAAAAAAATGAAAGAAAAATTATAAGCATTTCTTGCAGCATTGCAGGGTCTAAAAGTTTATGCTTAGACTGTATGAAGAGAAAAAAAGTATGTCTTCAGAGAGACAGTACACAGAAGTGAAAGCAGCTGAACTTCTTGCAAACCACCCTCAGTTGTGAAAAGAGAGAGAACAGCGGCTACCATGTGGCACAAAACCTAAATATATATTATTTTGTTCCTTTTCTTTAAGACTGCATAGGGCATAAGTTGTTTTCAAGCATGCCTCGGACTCCTACAGCTCCAGCTGTCATGTGTAATTAAACATTTGGCCTCCACAATTACTCTACAGTGTACATATGCCAGTATTTCAAGCCTGGAATATGCATTTCAAAGAGGAATAATTCCCTGGAAATCCTAAATTGACAGGAGCAAAGACAGCCTGAAGGAAAGTAGTCAGAGAAAACTGTAAGGTCGGGATCTAATGATTAAAAAAGAAACTTCAAGAAGAACTTCAACCCTTAACTAAACCAATGGGAAAAAGAACGACAGTTGGCAAGCAGATTTCTGCATAGGGATCCTGATTAGGGAGCCTCTTGGGTTAATTTAATATTATCAGTGTTGTTCACCTTGCTGTAGTATGCCTTACCATTAATACCATTTAAACAGATTTATTTTTTCTTAAAGCATATTTGGCATCATTTATTTTCCATGAATACTGATCACAGCAATATTAAATTTGATGAGTCATATTTAATCTATGGTTGACTTATTAATAAAGGGTGTGGTTCTTTTGTGGGGGATTTTTTGTTTGCTTGCTTGTTCATTTGTTTTTCTTTTTTTTTTTTTTCTCCCCAGCTCGACATGCTTGCATTTGCTACTGGTGCGGTTGCTCTATGTAATGCTGAGTTTACATTTCTGTGAGGAACCCTGTTTCTAGCATTTTGTATGAGGACCACTTGTAAAGAAATAGCTAAAGACCCCTAGATTTCTGCTGATATAAGTTTTAGAGCCATAGACATAGAGAAACCCAGACGTTTTTAAACAGACAAAAAATAAGTAAAGCAGTAATAAAAAACGAGTGAAGAAATTTATTGTTTACAAAACTGTTTTTCTCTAGAGTTCCTCTGGAGTCTGAGGATATGTTTTCCACCCTTGATCACCTCTTTAGTACCTATAAATGTAAAGGACTTTAAATGTGGTCAAAGGGCTTGTGGCATAGAGAAAAGCTTTGGAAAAAAATGAGCAATCTCCTGTTAAGACATGTGAAAATGCACTCATTGATCTAACTTTCCAAATGTTAGATATTTAAGACTGAACTGGATCACCATAGGTTCCCTTCTGTACTAAGCAGTAAAATAAGTAGTTTCTGTGCACAAGCACTGGAATTATTATGTGTTATTATAATTATAATGCCTTACTCTTCAATAATAATCCAGAAACACACTATGAACGACAAGCATAACTAGAGCAGACTTAGATATCTGAATTTGAATCATCTACATTAATTTGGGATGAGTTCCTACTTATGATGAACCTTTTTTCCTTAATTTTTGCTTTAATATCACTTACCTTTAGAATAAGTGACAGGAGAGACAGGAACACTTCCACCAATGGAACTGTATCAATGACAATTGAGAATTACCCCAAAAGGGTCTTGTCACCCATGCTAACCTGTTAGTACTGCAGGTATCCCAGCCTTTATTCCATTTCAGGCTAAGCTAAGGCACTTACCTTAATCTGGTGGTTAGTTACGATCTTATAAAAATTTAAAGTTCACATCATTGTAAGGTGCCATGGCACGACAGCAAACTACAATGCCTGTCACTGTGAATGATGGGATGACAATAAATTCATGTGAACCCTCATGCACAAACTCACATACAATGAAACAATGTTTTAATGCAGCTTTGTATCAGGCTCTAGCCTAAAAGTGATTTTAATGAAAAATCAACTTTGGCAAAGAAGTAACTGAACCACAATATGAGTGAATCATCAACCTCAATTCAGCTGTATTCAGGTTAAAGTACAGGTAAAGTCATACCAAAGTATATGTCATTTTTCTCATGATTTTTGGTTTCACTTCAAAAAAAATCTTAACTGCCAAGTCTGAGGTTGTAGATAAGAAGTTGAATGCAGCTTTTCCTTGTTAGGGCTAATTACTGAGGCACCAGCTTGGTAAGTAGGAGCTATCAAATTAATTTACTTTAGATGCTTATGTTATACTCTATTCAGAAAAGGAGACAGCCTACCTGTCAATTTTAACTGTAGCTTTGGAATATTGACATCAGATTGGTCCATCTGGTTAGAAACACCAAGGAGTAATTAAGATGAGAGAGGAGTGTTGCATTTTTCACTGCTCTTTCCATGCTGATTCTGCCCCAGTCAAACCTGGAAATGCCCTTGCTGCTGCACTGCAGCTGGAAGAGTAGTCATGCACTGGAACAAGCCACCAAAAGAAGATGGTGAAGTCACCATCCCTGGAAGTATTCAAGAAACATGTAGATGTGGCACTTCCGGGCAAGTGATAGTGGGCATTTTTTTTATTATTTTTTTTTGGGGGGGGAGGAGGGATTGTGTGTTGTTGCTGGTTTTGTGGGGTGTGTGGTTGGTGTTTTGTGGTTTTTCCTTCCCCCCTCGCCCTGGGTGGATGGTTGGACTCAGTGATCTTGGAGGTCTTTTCCAACCATAACTATTCTGTGATTCTGTGATTTCATGTAAAATGCCAGTACAAAATCACTCCTCCTAAGAAGTCCCTGCCTGACTTCACATGCTCTCATCCTGGGACAGAAAAATTCAGCTCTTTCAAAGAAATCTTTTGCTGATTTAAGTGGATCTAGACATCTCAGAAGGCAGGGGCTTCAAAATCAAACCCCCAAACATCCACTTATCAGCTACAAGCTGCACTTTAAGGGTGTAGTATAAATGCAGGAAAGTACCTCAGCCCCCATCCTCTTTTCCCAGTTTTTCTTTTGTTTTCAAAAGCTATCTGACCTTGTCCTTTCATTCTGAGAAGCTGACTGTTGGGAAGAGGAAGGATGCTGGAAGGTAGAAGAGAGAGAGAAAGAGCAGGAAAGGAGAGAGTATCACAGGGCTTAGGAAAATGTCAGCATGACTGAAAGGCACTGACCATTATAATTTTAATAAAGTTCCTATCCTGTAATGGAAAAAAATCTGTGCTGGCTCTAGGCTTTGGATCAGAAAGTGAAATTTTACCTCTACTGAAGTCAATTGGAAAAAGAACAACATTGACTTTGGTGAAGACAAGATGTCCGCTGAACCTAAGGAGGCTTATTCAATAGTTAGAAATGTGAAAAAAAAATTATGGGCAAGTCCTGAAGTTTCACTCCATCTTCAGACCTCACAGCATTTTTTCAATTGAATGGGATGATCTATTGTCTTATCCATTCCTATTACCTGTTGTTGTGATTTTCCCCCCTACTTTTTCTTGTTAGAACCATTGTATCTGTCAGCAGCCAATCTTATTCTCCAGTTGCCTCTCCAGACAAACTCTGGAATAGTGTACTGCTATTGTGATTCCTCCAACAAATGAGGAAGAGTCCGAAGTGAAAGACACCGTTTTTAGTCTCGTCGTACATGCTCTGCAGTAATTCTTTAAACAGGTCCCTAAGGCGGTCAAATGATCTCATTCTGTCCATCCTTCTTTTTCAGAGCCAATTATAAATCTGAAAGTAGTTTAGTATTCTGGAAAAATTTACATCATGAAAAATGGGTTGTAGTAAATGGAATTTGTCTTTTGATCTTTGGTCCCTTCCTCTTCTTACTGGAAAGTTAAAAACAATTTTTCTTATGAAAGACTGCAAATCTTGCACCCCTTGGGATTGTCTGCCCACTCATTTCTGAAATCAGTTGAAGTCTTAAGACTTAGAAGCACTTTTTTTTTTTTAATTCTAAATTTTATGTGCATTTACGAAGTGGGGAATGTTCGCCCAGGCAAAAGCAGATGAGAAATGTGAAGATCATAGTGAGTTGCAATGTAAATGTAGATAGATAATATTCTTACCCAAAATACTCTACTTTGGGGAGAGATTAGTAGGATTGCCACACATAGGATACAGAACACAATTCTATCCAGCCTACTCTGGTGAGGCTGGAGTTCTGTGTCTGCTTCTGAATATCACACTTTAAGAAAGATAAATGGCAAAGGCCCAGAGGAGAGCATGAAGAACGAGATAAGGTTTAGAAGAAAAGTCCTGTGAGTAAAGGTTAAGAAAATTAATTTAGTCTAGAAACAAAATAACAAAAAAGAAAAGGATACTGAGGCAGAACATGGCAGCCATTCTCTGCCGTGTAAAGGATGGTTATAAAGATGGTAATAATTTCTTCCTCATTGTCAATAGTGGAAAGAGTAGAGAAAAAGGGCTTATTTAAAGAAACAAAAAACAAACTAACTAAAACTAGTTTAGATACTAGGAAAAAGCCTATTGTGACAAAATCCCAAAGAAGGCTGCCCATGAAGTTTCAGGAATCTCTCCCTTTGCAGTTTTTTAAGACAAGAGAGACAAACGCAAGTTAAGAATGTCCAAAGAAAACTTGATCCTGCTTTAAGGTGAACCAGATAACCAGTTGAACTCCAGTGATTCTATTTCTTCTTTGAACTTACCAAAACAATAATAAAATGAGGGAACTGTGCTACTTGTAGACAAGTCTCCCTCCTATTAGTCACACTTAGACCACCAAGGTCCTTGTGTATAATGTACAGGTTGGTTTACTATGCTGTCAAATCTGTTGTCATTTCAAAAGAAGCAGCCCATTTTTAACCCTGATGGTTGCAAAGACAAATTCCTTTACTGAATCAAATGTTTTTGATACAGTGTTGTCTCCTGGTTTGGACAACCTAAATCAATATTTCTGAAGGATGAAAATTTCCCCACCTTTTATACATCTCTCTGATCTCCATTGCTGTTGATGATGGAGCAGGGTGATTTATCTTACCTTGCTGAAAGCACCAGTAGTCAAGGGTGGGATTCAATTAAATATGAATTGAAATACATAAAAATGCTGGATAGCAGCACTGTATTGCAGGTGAGCAATTTCAGATGCCTAAATATAGCCATCTATGGTCCTATTATAGCTAGCTGCAGACTAGTTAATTCATCCAGAAGAGTTTCTGGAGGGATTTGGCTGAGCACGCATATGTGCCTTCTTGAAATGAGCCAGAGAGCTTCACACATCATTGTGAATGATTTGACTTAGATTTCAATGTACTGTAAAAGTAGCTTAGACAACTAAGTCATGTACAGATGTCTTCTGTGGGATACTTTGTACACATGTACCTGTCTTATTTTGGATGTTTATTGTAGGATAAATTGAATTGCACAATTTCAACTGCCTAAGCATAGCTTCTCATGCTCTGTGTTGTGTCTCCAGAAGTGTGCAGGTCTCTGCATTTCTGTCAGTCTGGCAGCAGGCACCTCTGCTCAGGCAACTAAACTGATCCTGTAATTTCCTAAAAGTACCTGATTCTGCCCATTGACTATAATGGGAGTCTGGAGAGTGGGTAGAGGAAATCTTATTCTTATGGACTTATTTATATCAGCTTATGTGAAGTTAGGCAAGAAGAATCACAGAATCATAGAATCATCCTGGTTGGAAAGGACCTTGAAGATCAATCCTTCCTACTGTGTTTATACTGACAACATAAGGCAGGCTTCCGTGATAAGAAAAGTGATTAGGAAGTAGACAAAGATGAAAAAAAAATAAAAATGAAATGCCAAAGGAATGAAGAGGATGCTCAGAAGGTGAAAAAAAGGAAAAGGACAAAAATGTGCTTGTCCTAAGGAGGACTTTTTTCTTATTGCCTTTTACTAAGAGTAACAACGCACTAAGAAAATAGATATTGAAAATAACTTAAATGTAGTCAAGAATAAAATATTTCACCCTAACATTAACATCAATACAAATCTCCCACTCATATCAGTAGGCCTCCTCGCATATAAAGCAAGCTGTTTGTGACTCTGCATTTGTTTCAAAAACCATGTAGCTGATATAAAAATGGAATTAATCTCTAACAAATGGGTTTGTTGTCCCAGGATTAAGGGGGATAGTGTGGTTTTCAAGTTGTAGCTCTGTATAGGGATGGTGCAGGACAGCAGACAATGGGAAAATTAGTTTTTCTAAGTATGACTTCCAGGTGCATCCAATCTGCTTGAGCATCATGAGGTACTGTCTGACATATTTTCCAATTAACTTTAAAGTGGAAAAATTTGGGATTTTCTTTCTTTGCTTTCTGGCACTACTTTATTTATTTACCCTTTATTGTCATCAGTCTCTTTCTTGTCAGAAAAAGACTCTAACAGAGTGACACAGAATCACAGAATTATTGAGGCTGGAAAAGACCTCTGAGATCACAAAGTCCAACCTTTCACCTAACACCACCACATCAGCTAGACCATGGCACTAAGTGCTACAACCAGTCTTTCTTAAATACCTCCAGGGATGGTGACTCCACCACTTCCCTGGGCAGTCCATTCCAATGTCTAATCACCCTTTCTATGGGGAAGTGCTTCCTACTAGACAACCTAAACCTCCCCAGGGCAGCTTCAGGCCATGCCCTCTCATCTAGTCACTGGTTGTCTGGGAGAAGAGCCGGACCCTCACCTGAGTACAGCCTCTCTTCAGGTAGTTGTAAAGAATGATAAGGTCCCACCTGAGTGTCACATGTATAACAAAGTCCCATTTTAAATTAAAAATCTGGTACTTACTGCAGGAATGAAAACACTTTATTTGTATAAGAAATGGTAGGACTAAATGTTTGCACTTATATAGTATATGAACATTAACTAATAATTATGTTCAGAAGAAGCTTGTCAGTCTTTCACAATAATGCGACAACTAATGAAGAGCTATGAAAGAATAGCAAGCAAAGCAATGTTTTTTAAATCAAAGCATTAAGTTGTGAGTTAAAATATATGTCATTACAATCTTTGCATACTGAAAACTAAGCATTTTGCATGTTACCAAGAAAGACTTGCAGCAGCCATCAGATTGGAATAAAAATAAGAATTTATTTGGCGGGCATAGATAATATATCAAAGGATGCCTATGAGGACAGTAAAAAAATGCAGTCAATGATCGAATCAGAGGTGAGTTTATGAATTACATTAGGTCATCAGAATTTCCCAGATGCCTATTTCAGGTTTCCTTAGCATTGACCAGGAGGATAAAGTGCCTTCTGATTAAAAATAAATAAATAAAAAGTAACCAAGTGTACTGAATTTGCCTTCCCTGTTCCATCTTTCACCTCTCTGAAGTGACTGCCAACAAGTAGCATGGTGTCAACAGAACAACACTACTAATAGATTTGTAATGTAACATTTTCCATTAAGAACTAACCCAGGGCTGCCAAAATTGTTTTACATACCATAACAGCTGTAGTATGACCAAGTAATAATAATGGCTTTCAGCCAATCAGCTCACCTGTGTTGGATTTGAGTTGTTTGTGTTAAGATTAAAGCATTTAAATGCAGTCACCTCCTAAAATGTTCTTCTAGTACTCATCTGCTTGGCAGCTATTTCCTTATCAAGGAAGCAATTCTCACCCACTATGGGCTTCTCTCACATACACATATTCAGTTTGGAGTAGATAGTGTTTACAGATCATACCTCAGTTTTTTACTTTGCTGTCAAGTTCTAAAAGATCTTAATAAAAATCCTATTGGATTATATTTGCTTCCACCAAAGAGATTTTCTATTGAAGGGATAAATAAGGAGGTCAGCCTACCATTGGAACTATTCAATAGCATTTAGCCTGTGATTAGGTGAGCATCTGGCTTTGAATGACGAACTATGTGGTATCCTTTGTAGCAACGGTTGAAAAAAGGTTTGCAAAAAAATTTCCTGTAATAGTCCTCTTCCTAAAGAAAATAATTGTCAGTAAATTCTAAAACATGTCTTGCTATTAGTTGGTCTTATTATGTGAAGAGACATTGGCATAATCTCTCTCATATCATGTATTACTGCAGCTCATGTCAGATTGCCCTTCCCCCATCTGCTCCAACACAGCTATAGGTAACAGGTGATCATTACATCTTGCAATGGTTTGAGCTTGAAAAATACAGAAACATGTAGTAGCTTCATTTCTTCATCTATAAAGAATTTTTTTAAGTCCTTTACTTATTTTGTGCCTTCAATGAAAGAAGAGAGATCCAAAGCCCAAGCTGTACACCTGTAGCTACATTTTAGACATTCAAATAAATAAATAATAAGATTTGACAGGGTCACAGCAAAGGTGGCCCAGCTGCAGTTATGTTTAGCCTGCAGATTTATCAAGTGACTTAGAGCCAGAGACTGGCAGTTCTAGCTTTGGCAGCCATATTTTCCACATCTGAACAGAGCAGAATCTGTGTACCATCTTTTCTCCCTTTATTTCTTGTGTTTATCACTTGCTTACAACAGCTTAAGTTCAGAATTTATGTGTATCATTATGTATCTCAAAGTGTAGAAGCAAGATTACTGACAACGCACCATTCATAGGAAACCTCAGAGGCATGATATGCCCTTCAAGTCCCTTTGTTGAGGCTGTTGAACAAGGTAAGCAGATTTTTATTTATTTATTTCTTCCTTCTAACCACGCAACAGTGAAGATCACAAAAATATCATGTCAAAATAAACACTTGTCTACACAGGTGACAGCCTCAGGAAGAGTTTGTGACCAAAATAGCATGGAAGTATAATTATACCTTTGCTGTTGTGGTGGATGGTCTTTGCAGTTCAGGGCTGAGGTCCATGGCTCTGTAGGGGAAGTTATTCACACTTAAGTAGTCACCTTAATTTTACTTGGGAATGTCAGAAAGCTTAGTCATCTGGGATATTTATTTATTTATTTATTTATTTTCACTTGATTTTATTTCCTTCAAGAGAAACAGAGGAAGATGGGTAGAAGAGAGACCTAGAAATGCACATTTCTCAATATCTTTATCCCTTACATGTGTACATCCCCACACAGGAATGTCAGAATACATTTTTGAGACACACACAGAGAGGGCTGTGGTCAAACACTGGCTGTGGCTGTGGGTCACTGTCGAGTCAGTCAAGCCTCTTCCAGAAATAAAACAGGCAATACCTTGAGAAGGAAAAATTTCCAGGGGGTTTTGTCTTTGGCTACTCTGCTGTCTCCTTCTGGATAGGTTCATATGCCAGAAAACATCAGTAAAAAGCCATGAGCAGGGTGTAGGGAGAGGATCATGGCTGTGGCCAGGTAACTTAGTGGGAGCCTGAGGGCCTCAGTGTTCGATCCCCATCCTGACCTGGACCATCTACAAATATTCTGACAAGCCACACATGCACCATGCCATTACAGGAAGGAGAGAGTTACATTCTCAGAGCTGTATAGCTGGGCCAAAACAGTATTGCCTTACAGGAAAGGATCATTACCTTGGGGGGTGCAAATACACCCTTACTGCTGTGAGAGCTTGTAGGGCGGTACCCAAATTGAGTGCAGAGCTGTGCTGCATGGGTGCATTACACTGGGGCTACAGCACTGGGGCTACAGCATTGAGAAGGTAACCTCTGATCTCTGCTGCTTGTCTGTTTCAGTATAAACAGTGCCTGTTGCTGTGTTTGACAGAGTTGCTTCTGAGCTTCTTTGCAGCATTGGTAAATCACAGAATTGCAGAATGGTTTGGGTTGGAAGTGACCTTAAAGACCACCTAGTTCCAACCCCCCTACCATGGGCAGGGACACCTTTCACTAGACCAGGTTGCCCAAAGCCCCATCCAACCTGCTCTTGAACACTTCCAGGGATGGGCCAGCCACAACTTCTCTGGGCAGCCTGGTCCAGTGTCTCCCCATCCTCACAGGAAATAATTTCTTCCTAATATTTAATCTAAATCTACCTTCTTTCAGCTTAAAATGGCTACCTGTCATCTTATTGCTGCATGCCCTTGTAATAAGTCCCTTTTCAGCTTTCCTGTAGGCCCCTTCAGGTACTGGAAGGCCAGTGTAAATTCTTCCCAGGGCCTTCTCTTCGCCAGGCTGAGCAACACCAACTCTCTCAGCCTCTCTTCATAGGAGAGGTGCTCCAGCCTTCTAATAATCTCTGTGGCCCTCCTCTGGTCTTGATCCAAGAGCTCCATGTCAAGGATAAGGAGTTGGTGAGAACCAAATTGCCTCTGCCATAAGAAGGACCAAGGAAGAAGAAAAAGAGTCAGGTGCAGATAAGGGGGAAAGGAAGAACTGGTGAGCCCTGGAAATTTAGGTCTGCTGCTTCTACTGCCTTTGGCCAGACCCAGCCTTCCCTCCACAGTAACAGGAGTAATCTTGTTCTACCATCTGGCAATGGCCATGGGGCTGTTGCCATAGTAATGTTCAGTACTTTGAATAAGCCATGATGATGACTGAGGTTAAATTTATTCAGACCCAGGATCCAGAAAATGGGAAGCAGGAAATATTTTCTTCTGCTCCTAAAATGAGGTGGAAGTATAAAAAACAGATTATGTAGATTCCACTTTGTTTTAGCGTTAGCTGTATTACTAACAGAGCACATGCCCTAACCTTTAACTGAGTGTAAGTTCACAGTAAAGCTATTATGTACAGATAAAATGTTCACATTTAGTGATCTGCAGGTAAAAATAAACAACATTTAAGGTTATTAAGCGTGTTTATTGATAAATATACACCTATTCATACAGTATTAATTCTGAGTACACCAGGGAATAACATTTGTGGTTCTGAAGATAAGTCAATCATATTACTCAGGAGAGAAAGCAATAATGAAATGAAAAAGGACAGAGCACATACTTCCATATATAGCCATTCTGCACTGGTTTGAAAGTTTAAAGCAATTTATTCAACTTTTTAAAGTAAGAGTTTAAAAAATACTCTTGGACTCTGTTTTGTGCATTTATGGAATTCAAAACTTCATATATAAAAATGACTGGAGCTTGATTTCTGCTCTCACATATATATAATTATATATATATATATTTATAAAAAAGAAAAAAAAGTGATTTATATTTGAGGAAACAATAATTCTGGAGACTCAAAAGCTATCTCTTACTAAGGTATTTTTTTTCTCCCTGGGGGAAGAGAAAAGCTATTGAAGTACACATAAAATTTAGGTGCTTGAAGAATTTCTCTAGGACCTCTGTTAGATTTACTATCAGAAGAAGCAATAAAATGGGAATTTATGTTTTTTCCTTAACAAATCTTATGCTTTCTGATCTGGTGTTTTGTCGTTGCAATTAGGTATGTTCCTTGAAGTAGCAAACTGAAAAGTAGTACCACAGTGTTTATTTTAGCTATGAATACTTACAAAAGATGAGGAATGTTGGGAAAATAAAGTTTATATACGTTATTCACTTTTTTTTTTCTGACACATTGCCTTTTCACAGAGTAAGGGTATGGTTCAATAATGACCTACAAGAAAAGATACTAATTTAGGTCACTTTATTCTGTAAAGACTGCAGCTGTGTAGGAAATTAATTTATGGCTGCAATAAGATTTCAGGCTGTGCCAATCCTAGGTGAGAATATCTTCCCAATATCTCCCCAAAAGAATGAGCAACAAAGGAGTACAAAAATTAGGACATGCAATAATTCCTACTGTCAGTGCGAATCACTTCTACAGTATGGCAATGTTCTATATCGAGCCTTTAAATAGTTTTCACAGGATTTACCACATCCTCTACCTGCACATCTTGCAGTTTCCGGTGATGTTCTGAATGCTTTGAGTCTTTGGTGAATTCACTCAGTGAGCTCCCATATATGACAGTCTGCAAATCAGAGTTGGATACAGGAAACACTGGGGTACCCAGGGAGAATGCTGCAAACCTTGAAGCACAGGCTGCTGGCATCAGCTGGAGCACAAGTCATAAGGAGCCTCTCTTGGTTGCTCTTCAGCTCAAACAGGGAGATGATTCTGGTTACTGAGTTGCTTCTACTTTCACTATCTACATTATTCTAGAGAATTTATTAACACTTCTAAGACAAAGACCAGGATCTCAGAGAACAGTGTCACAGCTGTGGATGCTCATTATTAGGACAATAAAATGAATAAGATAATGAGAAACAGTAATAAACCTAAAAAAACCCAAAAACATCTTTCCCCATTCTTTCTTATTTCCAAGGCTCCACTTCACTCCCAACTCTCCTGTGTCTTTGGGAAGTGGAGGATTTGATCAATACATAATGCTTTGTCTCTGCTGCTACTTTCTCCTCACACTCTTCCTCTGCTTCAGTGTGTGGTCCCTCCTACAGGAGACAGACCTTCATTAACTTCTCCAACAAAGGTTCTTCCCATGGCCTACAGGTTTTCAAGAATTGGTGCAGTGTGGGTCTTTTCCATAGGGTTCAGTCCTTCAGGAGTATATTGTTCTAGCATGGATCACTCAGACTGTTACAGGTCTTGCCAGAAAAACTGCTCCTGTATGGGCCCCGCTTCACAGGCTGCAGTTTCTTCCAGGAGCCTTCTGCTGTATGGGCTCTCCATGAGCTTCAGCTTCCTTCAGGGCAAATCCACTGCTTTGGCAGGAGGTCCTCCATAGGCTGCAGTGTGTCTGTTCCATGAACTGCAGGAGAACAACCTGCATCACCACGGACTTCATCGTCGGCTGCAGAGAATCTCTGCTCCGGTGCATGGAGTACCTCCTCCCTCTCCTTCTTCACTGACTTTGGCCTCTGCTTAGCTTTTTATTTCACATATTCGCACTCCTCTCTCTCAGTTGCTGTTGTAAAGCAGCTTTTAACCTTTCTTAAATATGAGATCACAGAGGTGCTACCAATGTTGCTGGTGGGCTCAGCTTTGGCCAGCAGTGAGTCTGTTTTGGAGACAGCTGGACCTGGCTTTGTACCAACATGGGGGCAGCTCCTAGTGTCTTGTCACATAAAACACCCCTGCAGCCACCCCACTACGACAACCATGCCATATAAACCTAATACTACCGTTAGAGATCATAGGACGTCTAGACAGCTTGATGACATCTATACGAGACAGTATCTGGGCACAGCTTTAGAGTTCTTGATCTTGTATCTTGAGTTCAAAAGTCATAAGGATGTAAGTACAGCTGGAAGCTCACAACCACTCCAGATGAAGTCTTCTGTTTCACTGGTAAACATTCTTGAGAAGACACAGTATATGCTTTCTCTCTTCTTATATTTCATCCAGTACAAACATATGGATATTTCTCAGAAATATTAGGCTCTCAGTCAGAAAATATATTCAGAAGACTGGGTATCCCATTTAAAGAACAGAGATAACAAGTAAAACACTTGTTTTGGGCTGTATATTCAGGTTTTAGCACTGGATCTCAACAATCAGCTGTCTATACGCCTGTGTCATACAGTGATCACCTTCTTTTACTGTTATCAGTGGTGTGTGGTTTTCATTATTTGTTTTACAAATGGCTTAGAATGGGTAAACATTTATTTTCTGATGACTGGCCCTCTGAAAATCAATCTTGTCAACATAGATGTCTTAGCTTTCATTTCAGGAAAATGAGGAATGAAATATAGAAATACAGAGTAATCTTAACAAGGCACAGAGGAAATTAATTAATTCTTTAATGTTCCTACAGTGATTTAGAAAGTAAAACTGGGATATCCTTGATATTAGATAATCACATGAACCTAGAGAAATATCTTACATGTCATCACTTGAAGCCACTGCTTTACTCCACAGAGTTGATTACTGAAAAGAACCCCCAAAAAAAGGATTTTCTTAGGACATCAGTCAACAACTCTTCACTTCTTATGAACAAGCCAAACTCTTCAGAATTCTTTAATTTTTTCCAGTCAATTCAGTATGAAACCATGTGCAGTAAAGTTGTAAGAAACAATCTCTTAAAGAAAAACAATTGCAAATCTAGTTTATGTGCCTTAATTGTCCAAATGTAAATAAGGAATCATAAGGGGAAATCAGCATAATAGCAATGAATTAACTGACTGAGATAAACTAGAAAGTATTTCTACTTCAAACTGGATCAAAATGATTCTCCATAAATAGAAAAATGTCTTTCAATCCATGTACATTTTTTTAATTTCTTCACTTAACACTAACTCAATATGCCACAAAACTGGTGAAAGGTTATTCTTCTCATATATATCCACTTGGCTGTAACCTGGGAGAAAACAATAATCAAATATAAAGAGCATGGTCTGGAAGCAATAGTGTACATTAACTAGCATATGACAGTAAAGGAAAAGTAAACAAATTATTTTTCTTTTGAAAACTTCAGGTAATTGGGAAGAAGGTATATGCTTCTTACAATACAGCAGGCAAAGAGTGCTGGGGTTTTTATCTCCACAAATACACATTTGACAAGTTTTGTCTCTGGTCTTGTTTGTTAGGAGTCTATTTGCCTCTCCAAACATTTCTGAATAGACTTAGCATTCAGGATTCTGTATTACATTTGAAAATATTCAGAGGAGATGCTAAACAGTAGCAGCCTATTAAGTATTTCTGGAGTTTCCAATACTAATGTGAAACTGATGTGAAATCTTATCACTCATTTTCGTTCATGAAAATCCTGAATGATTTGAAGTTTTGCAGAATCATATGCGTCAAAGATATTTGTCTGCTTTACGTGGACCATTGCAAAATCTCAGTTCTCCTTTTTTGGCTTCAGAAACAAGAGAGAAGCATGTCTAAACAAATATTTCTTTAAGAGTGTAAGAAGTATAAAAATAATAATGCCAAGTATTACAGCTACAGATAAATGGTATATCAACACAACTTTGCATCTTTCCCTTTTAAGAGTGTGTCTGGAATTTTTTAAATTGCTGCACACCAGTTTTGATCTTTGTATCTATCTCAGTAGGTTTCTGTATAGTTTAACCAAACATGCTTTCAGCTATGATATGTCACTTTTTTCTAAATGAATCTGAAATTTTATGTAAATTAATGACACAGTGATTCTTTGAAAATGTTGTGTCCACAAATCATTTTTTTTTTTTTACTCTTTTATTCCATTTTTCAGCTGATCAAAGAGATTTCCTTAGACAGGAAAATTTTATAAATAAAACAAGCAAGCATACTGCAAATTTTAAGTAGTTTGGTAGATATGTAGGTAGAATCTAAATTAGCACATTGTCTAGGGTAGTCTACACTGACCTATTTAGCTTTAAAGTAGAGCTGTAAGAGAGTAATAATGAACTATAACTGCTTTCTTTACATCACACTTCACACATATCATTTCCAATGCATTTTTTAGTATTGGTGGAGTACACCATGCAAAGTATCTGGCTTGTAAAATCTCAGTATAAGGTTAGAAATAACAATACCATAAATTATGAAGTCTCAAAGAAGCTCAGCATTTTCAAAGCTTCAAACTAGATATTTTGAGTGTCCACCCATCAAAAAGTAGTTGTCTTTGGAGCAAGCATTAACAATAGAAAATCTGTTTCCTTGTACCTCACAAGCATTACAATTCCTGAAGCACTTTCTTAAAGAAGGAGGGCTTGGCTAATAATTTGGAGTCTGAGTCTTATCATTCTCCTTTTGCTAACTTGATTACCCAGCTCTTCTTCTGTGGTATATGTATTTAGTCAGAACATATTATAAACATCGTCTTGTGATCATCTGCCTACTGGTAAATATTACTCAAATGCAGAAGAGGGCTTATTCATGCTTTTACCAAACTTGCCTCAGTAGACAATGAAGATACCTTTAGAATTGTCTGGATATTTTTTATAGACAAAAGACAAGCAGACTAGTAGAAAACACACAATTTTTCATCTGAAAATCTTCCAGCATTATAAGAAACAAATAAAGATAGAAATGTCGGTGTGATTTAAGGAGAGGTAGCACTTTTGAATGATTTTGATGGAAAAAGGAGGGGGAAAACAAACAAACAAACAAAAAAAACAAATTGGGAGTCTTTTATCCATGCCAGACTGTGCAACAGAAGTACAGCTTAGGAAGGCAGTAAAGTGGAAAATGGAAATCACCTGCAAGCACAAAAAGAGGGTATCTTTCTCATACCAGGTGCTAGCACCAGAGTATTATAGTAACTAAATCCTACTTGAGTTTATCTTTTTTTGGTTTAAAGGAGATCATAAAAAAGTGAACAGAAAGTTGTTGATTTTTTCATTATAACTTTTACAGGCTTGAAAACATTTATGTTTCTGCATTCTGCATTCAGTCTTCTCTCATTTAGGACACAGAAAATAATCTACCAGACTATACGTTCACTTGGTGGACAGGAGGATGACCATGAGCCAGGAATGTGCCGTTGTAGCCAAGAAGGCCAGTGGCATCCTGGGATGTATTAGAAAGGGTGTGGTTAGTAGGTCAAGAGAGGTTCTCCTCACCCTCTATTCTGCCCTGGTGAGGCTGCATCTGGAATATTGTGTCCAGTTCTGAGCCCCTCAGTTCAAGAAGGACAGGGAACTGCTTGAAAGAGTCCAGTGCAGAGCCACAAAGATGATGGAGTGGAGCATCTCCCTTCTGAGGAAAGGCTGAGGGAGCTGGGTCTCTTTAGCTTGGAGAAAAGGAGACTGAGGGGTGACTTCATCAATGTTCACAAATATGTTAAGGGCAAGTGTCTGGAGGACGGAGCCAGGCTTTTTTTCAGTGATGACCAGTGATAGGACAAGGGGCAATGGGTGCAAACTGGAGCATAGGAGGTTCCACGTGAATATCAAAAAAAACTTATTTACTGTGAGAGTGACAGAGCCCTGGAACAGGCTGCCCAGAGAGGTTGTGGAGTCTCCTTCACTGGAGACATTCAAAACCCACCTGGGCGTGTTCCTGTGTGATGTGCTCTGGGTGATCCTGCTCTGGCAGGGGAGTTGTACTGGATGATCTTTCGAGGTTCCTTCCAACCCCTAAGATTCTGTGATTCTTTGATTTTGCTGTTGGTAATAGCTGTCATTCAAAGTCCATTTTTTTGTCTCAGTTTCTTTGTTTCTGTCATAATTCCTTTCTTGGCGACAAGGAATATACAGGAAATAGTAAGCAAACTCCTCAATAGGTTAATATTTTTAACATCAACAGTTACGTTGATGTTAGCTAAAAACAAGTTAAAATTAAGAGTTCACGCGCACAGTGTACTTGTATTTTAATGAGGTGATTTGTGTAGACCTGTCATAGAGTGTTAACATTTACAAATGTAATTAATTCAGTCATATAAAACAAATATTAGGTAGTTATATTTTTAATGAATTTAAACTTTTTTTAAATGGCAGCAGGAAGTTCTAATCAGAGTTTGTGGGGAATATGTATTAATCTTGCTTAGTTTTGTTCTATATGGTGCACTAGACAAGGTCTTTTGGCAAAATTAAAAATAAATGCCTATATTTGACCTCTGACTCATGGAGTGTGGAAACATAAAATATTTAAGGTTTAATTGGGCTATTTTTCAACTGTACCAAATCGGACCATCTGTCCAAAGTCTAAAAATAGGCAGGGTTTTTTTTCTGTATATATGGAAGTACATTTTTTTTAATTATATTTTTTTATTATTTCTAAGTAAAAAGTTCAGAAATATTTGCATATATCTAAACAGGAATAACTCAACATCCAATTAACAATAAAATATGCATTGAACAGGAAAAATCAATATTGATCTGCAAAATACCATACCTATTTGTTCTCACAGTAAGTATTCTTTCCCTCCAATCAACTGATTTTATTTGACAAAAGGAATGGGAAGAGGAAAGTACTCAAATGATATATAAGTAAATGTTGTTTGCAAAAACGAAATGTATATTCTGATGGCAAATACTTGAGGACTGTTTTCCCTACAACTTTCTGGTTTTTATTCTCTACAGGAAAGAAAAAAAATAAAAAAATAAAACAGGTCCTGAAAATCACATTTGAAAAAAACTATCACAGATGGCAATGCTTATTTGTATACACACTAGATAATGCTGAGAGTATCCTATATTTGCATTTTATTTTCACTCAGAAGTTGCCTCACGGTCATTTCCATTCCAATATGCTGGTGTCTTCTTCAGCATAGAGGGAGAGAGACGGTGGCAAGAAGACTTACGCAGTGTTGAGATGTGATCAGTGGTGCAGATTTATATTATTCCAGCACGTCCTCTGGAGAGACATATTTGCAGAGCAGACTAGTTTGCAAGACAACCATGAAAGCAGATCACCTTTGACTTAAGGCTGCTCAGGAGACCAGGGAAGAATGGACTTCCCTGCTCTTTTGGCCTCTGTGCCTATGTTCACAAAGGTGACTCTTACCTTGGGAACTTGGCCTTGACAGAAAGAGTTAGATTCCTGTATCTCTGCCTGCTTGCTCCTCTCTTGCACTCAAAATGGCATATGCCAGTCAAGTAGCAGTACGTTTGCACTGCCCCATGCAAAAAGGCCACAAAAATGATCAGAAGGATGCAACACCTTTCCTATGAAGAAAGGCTGAGAGACTCGAGATTGTTCAGCCTGGAGAAGGCTCCAAGAAGACATTATGGCCTTTAAATACTTCAAAGGGGTCTGTAAGAAATAGAGGAACAAACTTTTTAGCAGGGCCTGTAGTGAAAGGACAAGGGGTAATGGTTTTAAACAGAAAGAGGGTAGATTTAGAGTAGGTTTTAGGAAGAAATTTTTTATAATGAAGCAGTGAAACACTGTAACTGGTTGCCCAGGGAGATGGTAGAAGCCTCATCCCTGCAAACATTAAAGGTTAGGTTGGTTGACAGTCTGAGCAACCTAGCTGAAGATGTCCCTGTTTACTGCAGGGGGGTTGGACTAGGTAACCTTTAAAAGCCCCTTCCAACCTAAACCATTCAAAGTTTCTATGATTCTACAGTTCTATAATTCCATGATTCTATGAAATCTAACAGAAAGTCTTCGTATCAGTAAAGACAGATCTCAGCTATTCAGAAAACAATTTACATTAGCCAAATATGCGCCCCCCCCCCAGATCTCAGCTATTCAGAAAACAATTTACATTAGCCAAATATGCGCCCCCCCCTCCCCCCCTGCCAGATATTAGCTGTACCACTACTCAGAGTGTTCTACTCTTTTCCTCCTCATGTCAGCACCACTTCACTCTCCAGACATGCTAATCCTAAAATATCTACACAGGAGCTTAAGAATTTATTATATCTCCACTAGACACAAAGATTAAATGTAGATGTTTTTTAATCCATCATCCATATCTGAGTTAATTACCTTAGCCTTTATAATCAGGGAGTGGATAGAATAAGAATTTTTTGCTCATGATTTATCTCCTCGAAGAGTAGAATTTTGTAAAATGACATATGCCCTAAATGTTCCCATCAGTCTCCAGAAGACCATGGCATGAGTAGCTGAGAATATAAGTGTGTGAAGTTAGGTGAGATTAATCCCATCCACAATGATGTATTAGATTAGATAAACAAATGTTATCAAAATATCCTAAAACATACCAGGTTGATGACTGGTATAGTTTTATGTCAAACATCCCCCTGAAGTGCCCTTTACTTTATGCTTTATTATAAAAATGAAGTAATGAAGACCAATAATGAACAGCTGGAAAAGTGCATGTTACATAAAGGTGAAGAACATCTGGAGTGTTCAACAGAGGATTCAATAGAAGTTTGATAGAGTTGAATGTAATTCAAACAGTCAGAATTGCTAACAGCAAAATAGAAGAGTGAGAGGGAAAAAAGAAAAGTAAAAGAAAGCTGCCAAATTCCAGACTCTTTGTTTATTCTGTAGTTGAGAAACCCTGAAAACCTAGTTATCTTCTGTTAAAGTTGCATTACCATCTGATATTTCTGTGATCACAAACTTAATGATTAGCAATACTGAAGACACAATTACCAAAATGATACTGATAAAAAAAATAATTCAAACATACACTTAAAATAACATACTGAAAAGAATGCATGTTTAAACCATTTTTTCCAGAGCAAGTAAAAGTATGATTCTGGAATAACCATTTGCAAGGATAGCACCAAAGGCAGACAGATTTTCTGGTTTGCTGAAAGAAGTTTTTTGTTTGTTGTTTTTTTTTTCCAGAAGAAAACTGGTAGAAAAGTTTGGTTAGCTTGGGCCACACTGAAGTTACATGTGTTTTGCTTGGGGGTGGGGGTTTATGACTCGGGAATGAATACTGAACAGCAGCTAAAAAGTCTTCATGACTAGTACAATACATGGGGTTCAAAGCCACGTTTTTCCAGAAAATCCCTATTGTAGGATGTATATTTATTAATAGTGTTCCTAACACATTAATACTTTAAAGTAAGCCAGTAAGGGTATTATGATATTGTAAAATTTTAATCCTAATAAATGTGCCTATGGCAATAAAATACATGTAAGTTACTGCTTTTATGAGTTTGAAGTTGATTTATGTTAGGTTGTAACCCTTGCTGAGGAGCATGTCTTGCTGTAACTTAGGAATGCGTATATTGTATACTACTTTATTTCTTTTCACCATTCTAAGCATAATAAACAGTTGAACAGTGATGTTGATTTTTTAGAAATAATAACACTGAAATAGAATGGTATGCCATGTGTTAGATGCATTTACCTTTGGGAGTCCTGTGTTTCATCATCAATATTTGCTCACTCTTAATTTCTTAACCACTACATCTATTGCAAATATTTTCAGATCTTCAACAGGTTATCAGTATTGTTCGGTGCATGATACAGATACAAAAAAGAAAAACAAATCTGAAATTATTTCTCTCTAAGACCATTCCTTTCAGTGTGTCTTTACTATGTAGTACACTAATTATCTGTGACTAGTGAGTACAGAGCATGAGACCTCAGAAACCACATATAGATTGCTGAACAAGATATTTTTTAAAATTATTTCAAGTATTATATCTAGTTAGTTTTAAAGTATATGTATTCTTTTATTATTTCATGCTGGTGTCTATTGTGTGGCCTTCGAAAGCCATCGGGAAGGCTTGTTTTCTTTGAGACTTTTTTGGTTGCTGGTTTTTACATATGTAAAATACCATACCTTTAGTTTTGCTAACTTCATTCTTGAAATACAGAAACTGTCAGAGTAAGGGATTTATGAAAATTTCCCTTGGAAGACTTTATGGATAGGGCATGCAAGATCTAAAAAAAAATAATAATAAGAAAAAAAATAATAAAATTGAAGCTATTCTAAATCTGATTCTAAACTGTTCTATGTCATTATTTTACTTCATAATGTCCAAAATTAAATCTACTGCCTCACAGCACTTTTGAGTTAGGCTTCAAACCTTTCCTACTGTCCAGGCTCTCTAGAAAACTACACTATCCATAACATAACATGAGAGAAGCTAGGGTGAAATATCATGGAAGTCATATAACTTGAGGTCCTTGTAGGAGACAGGATATGTGTGGAAAAGCCTTCATTCAGGAGGAAATGGAGGTAAGAACCTGCCAAGCTGTATCTGCTGTGAGCTAGCATTCATCTCCTGCACTAGCCTTGACAATACGTCTTAGTTAATGTTGGGAAAAAGGGAAGTACAGGATTAATCTCACTGATAACTTCACATATAGTACTTAATCATACAATCTTAACCAGATGTCAAGATTTCTGCAAGATAGACATACAGGCTCACAAGAGAATTTACCCCATCCCAAGATGACTTGAGATGGGCAGAATAAATTGCATTTAGTGAACACCTGTCTCCCTTTCTTTGTGTGCACATGCAGAAAGGACCCAGATTAATAACTCTTAAATTTGTGCAGTTAAATTTTGGGAGGCTGGAGCTAAGACTAAGGAACCTTAAATATCCTTAATTTCCATATACTTATTCATGGAAGTAAGAATGTCTTCTCCAGCAGAAGATTCAGTGCCGGATCCTTACCTGTGTTCTCTGAATGGCTTTTTGGAGAAGCCTGTGTCTTCCAAGTCTGCAAGGTTACATACTTTGATGCTGTTTGACAAATGGTCCTATCTCCCCATCTCCCAGAATAACAAAGGTTGCCACATTCTTGGTACATCCACAAGTCAGCAGATACTAATTTCAGGGAAGAAAAACACTGTTCTGGAGATGACAGACTGAAATAATGCATGAAGCCTGTTTTTCAGCATTGCTTAAGGCTCCTCAGCAGCCCTAGAAACACATTCAGTTTTCTTCTTCCAACTCTTGTACTCTGTGTGCATACACCTGTCAGAGTGGAAAATCAAGTAATGAAGCTTATGCAGATTTTTCCCAGTTGAGAGAACTACATGCACCTACAATCTGAATATTTGTTGCATGCTGCAGCTTTGCCAGCTTCACTGGTCCAAAACTAGGAAAACCACTCTATCACTGTATTGCTGAATTCCTAAAGATTCTAACTCCTAAAGATTCTCCAGACTAGAATAGGCAATTTGTTTTTCTAGAGTGAACTCTTAATAATGTACATGTTTAAACAGTGATCTGCTGAATTAAATGTCACAGACCTTCTTACCAACTTCTCCCATATTTCATATACGCCTTTCTTAATGGAGTTAGGTAGATAAGAGGTGTCATCACTTCTGCTTAACTTATTGCCTTACTTCAGGACAAGTGGACCAGAGAAGCCAAGGTGTGCAAGGGAAAGACCTAGCACCACAGTCTGTAGCAAATCCTAGGAATACATAGGCTTAATGAACAAACCAAAACGCCAGAATTATGTAACATAAGTTGCTACATCTTTGGGACAGAGCATTTTCCTTTCCCTGTTTTAAGGTTCTTTTAAATTCCTCTGATTTACTTACCACCCTTCTAGTACATGGTAAATAATTGTGACCTTATAAACATTGAGCATTTTTACTCTCTGTAGTTTTAGCTGTCTGCAGCAGGTGCCTACACTAGGTACAATAAAACATTTTTGCCTAAGGAACTTCAAAGTTGCACGGTTTTCAGCACACTTTTCTCTGTGGTTTGGTAAATAATTGTAACACAGGTTACAACTCCTTTACCTGTTTTACTTCTTTTTCCTAGAAAACCTCTACTTTTAGGCCAGATCTGTGAAGAAACCCCTCAGACATGAGGTGTGAGTAGTGTTTCAGAATTAAGTCCTTAACTTCCATTTTTAGGATCAGTTAGATATATTGTCCAACCATAGCTCCAACTATAGATCTAACTATATACTCACAGACCAAATACTTCTCAGAGGAATATTTTGACTACAGCTTGAGAGAAAGCTTCTACCACCTTCCCACATTTTTAAAATCATGTTCAACATCTATTAATGTGCTGTTATAATAATTTTTATAAACTAAGTATAAAATAATTTCAAACAGTTGTAAAGAGACAAAAGCCATTGTACAATGTTAAACAAAGTGTTCAGTCTTGCTACATGTGTAAACAAAAGTACAGAGTTTGTACCTCTGTTATTGCCATGTACTTCACTGTACAATGCTAACCTAGTTCTCTCCATCACCACGAAAAATGAGAAATTTTAAGCTATCGACTATCAAAACATTTAGTCATAAGCCAGCAGATTTATAGCCCTCACAGGTGTTTCTATAAATATGACACACTGAGAATATTGTCAATATTCAGTGATCATTGTCCATATACAACAGGTAGCAATGGGAAACCAAGCCAGGTCAGAAACCTGCTTTCTCAGAAACTCACAGTTACCTCAAATTTTCACATAATAACAGAATCAGAGAATCTTAGGTGTTGGAAAGGACCTCGAAAGATCATCTAGTCCAACGCCCCTGAACCTCCCATTCAGCTAGCTACATTGTCTTGTTTCCGAATGCATCATCTCTGTTCTCTCTACCATGCTCTGGATATCCCTCCTGAGCCAGATGACCTCTGTGGACACATTTAATCTTCATTAAATAAATCATCTGTGGTTAATTTGATTCAAACTTGAAGTATTTCCCTTAGCAAAATTTGAAGAATTTGGATCAGCCAAGCATTAAAATGTACACAGTTAGCCTGCTGAGTATCTTACTGAGCACTCAGCATCCTGCTGA
>NW_009953295.1:772048-782031 GCF_000747805.2 Chaetura pelagica | reverse complement strand
CCTGCTGAATGCAGGCCTGGTGCTGCCTGCTCCTGGCTTTTCTGAGAGTCTCATGTGATAAACCATGAGGATTTTGGCAAGAGATCGGAGCAAAGGCTAATCCTTTGTCATCTCTATTTGGTTGCTCCCTGGTTCCTGGCTTTATGGGTATCCCCTGGAGTCAGTAAGATGCCACTCGGTTCAAATAAGGACACTAGAATCCAATACTGTGCTAGTAGTGAGCCTGTTCTCAGGAATGTGGCAAATGGTTTGGCCGTTTAACAGAGTAGCTCACCTTTAACTAAGATGGAATCACTAAAACTTTTTTCAGTGCATTATTCTAAACATTTTTACTCATATATCCTTTTTCCCCCTCCTTCCTATCCCTGAAATGACTTATACAGACCTTACAAGTCCAAAACTCTATTTGTCCTATAGAAAAGATTCGATGATAACTGTCACGTTGGGTACTCCTGTGATCACTGAAGTCTGTTCTCCATCCAAATCTGGTCGTATACCTTTAGCAGAATACAAGAGAGATGTGGGACACGTACCACCTGCTACCATGACTTTGGATAGCTTTTATCATCAATCCTGTGTGTAGTCCTCAGGTAGTGGGAGTAGTGCCTGTTGAAGCCCCACCTATTTGCCCATCCATATGCCCACAGGCACCGTATACATGTGTTTCAGAGACCTTTCAGCAAGCCTACTCAATAAAATTTCAGTCTGTTCCAAGTTTATAAGGGTTCAATCAGGCAGATGTTAATCAGTGAACTATGCATAAAAAAGCGAGCAGCCTTTTCCACCGTCTCCAAGATACTTGCCATAGAATCTATTATTCCAGTACCACAATTGAAAAAGGGCTTAAGTTTCAATTGAATCTCTTTTGCGGTCTCAAAGAAATTAGAGGTCCTCTAGGCTGATACTCTAATGAACCTGAATACTGTGAAACCCTCCTTTTCCACCCCCAAAAAGGCTTCCCTCACCATAAATAAGACTGTATCTCTGGAGGATTTCCTATGCTCTGTTGATCTAAAGGTATGCTTTATAGTCTTTCAAGAATGGTATTTGCCTTTATATCAAGTTCAGAACCAGCAAAATTGCCCCAGACAATTTTATTAAGCTGATAGAGAAGGGAATTGCTCATTTCAGGAAGAGAGAAGGACCTTTGCTTTGTTGGTCAGTTAATCAGAGACCTCTTATTTATTTCCTGTGAAATTGTCTTTTCTTCAGAAATCAGAAAGAATTTCAGAGAGTCTGAGAGATGTTTTGCTTTCTGGCATGTCTAAAATTAGAAAATCCAAGGAGTTTCTTCCATATAGGCTTTTGTATTTAATTTTTAAAATATTTTTTTTTTCCTCGTATGTTTGATATTTAATTGAACTCTTACCAATGGCAATGGAAAACTTGCTGTTAACATTACCGGATCTCAAGTAAAGCCCCATTCCTGGTGAGGGTTTTCAAATAACTTTGATTTCTGAAGACCTGCACACTCACACTCTTGAGAGGCAGAAAGGTAAATTCTGGAGTTACATGTCACCTGTATGTATATACATAGAAATCCAAGTTGTAGGAGGTTATCTATATATGTTAAGCAGATCCCAAAAAATGAGAAGAGTCCAACAAGCATGCAAAATTAGTTAAGTAAAGGAAAACAGAGAGGGAAAGTTGCATGTAAAGAAGAGAGCATAGGAAAAATACAATAGAAGCCAAGAGGAAATCCAATTATTTTGTAAATGTAGTTGCAGATTATCTCTTGCAGTTTCAGTGAAGGTGATAGAGGTACTGACAGATATTACTAAAATATTCAAAACAAACAGCATGAACCATATGTGAAGTCTTAGTTTGCCCAAGTTTGTTGTAGTTATTCGATTTGCTGCAAGGTTGAAAGAACACTCAAGATGTTGCTTAGTTGAAAAAGGTAATATATGGGGCAAAACTCCAAACACACCAGGAAGAGACTGGCAGGCTCACACATATGTATGAAATCCAAGATTTTTATGGATTTTAATGTCACTATTTGAAAGATGTCTAGAGATCTTCTATTGAGGATGAACTGATACAATTCCACCAGTATTAAACTTACTGAACTGCAGTGAAAGACAGAGACACACTAAAGGGAAAAAAGAAAATTCATTGGGAATGAGGGCAATTAAGAGAAAAAAAGTACATGAGAGGGACACTCTAAATTGCAGCTGCATTTTGCTATTATATTTTAATGACTATCATAAAATTAAGGAACAACAAATGCTCTTTTAGAACACAGAACTTGTCCTTTCCTTTAATTTCTTCACTGTCCTCCTCCTGTGTTTAGCAGGAATTCCTGAAGGAATGGGGAAGAGTGGATGGTCCTAAATTCATGAGTCCTAACTCATGAACTATGGTTCATTCAAAATATGCTTTCTTTTCTGGTATGTCTAAAGGGAGAGAAGCAAAGATGTTTCTTTCCTGTAGGCTTCTCTGTTGTTTGGGATTTATTTAACATTAAAAACAATAATAATAATAATAAAAAAACCAACGGTTCATTCAAAAATTTTGCAAAAGGCTCAGATATTATTTAGATTTCTGTATTAACACTTCTTTTAAAAGCTGCTTTTAAAAGATATTCTAGCCATGACTGGTGCTCACCCTTGGGGTGTCCACATGGTTTTATTGGATTATCCAACGTGTCAGTTCTCATCACAGCCCCTTTCAGCATCCAGTCTTTAGAGGGAAAGCCCAGGATCTGACCAGCAGGGCACTGACACCACTGTATCTCTAGCACAGCAAGCATTCAGTGAGTCAGAGGTAGAATGGAAATGGTGGTTGGTTCATGGGGCAATACGAGTTTAAATCACTAAAGGGCAAAAACACAATTTAGATAACCTTTCTCTGAGTCTCTGTGAAGCCAAAAGGATTGTTTCCTCACTGACGAAAGTGAGCAGTGTCATGGTTTAATGGCGTCTGAGGTCTCAAGTCAATGTTCTTTTTAGACAACCATGAGATCTTTGACAATCCACTGAAAAAAAATCTTGGTCGCTAATGCCTCGAATGTTAATGCTATGCTGAGTGAGTTTATATGATTTTCCTTGATCGTGATACAGGAAAATGGAAATTTATTTTGATTTCAGGTTTCATTTTCCCTTGTTATTCATTGCCTCTGTGAGCTGATGAGTTTTACTGGTGACATTCTTTTCTTCTCTGGTGAGAAAAGGACCTGCAAACTGTCTTTGTTTACTTTGACTCAAACAAACGAGTCATTGATGTCTTTCACTTGGTGGGATATAACATTGCCATCTATTTGACCCAACTAAATTAAAAAAACAATAATCTATGAAAGTAATTTAGCACTGTTTCAGGACACCTGGCACAGAAGGGGATTGAGTTGCACTTTAAATTGGGAGCCTTACAGATGTATTATTCAACGTACATTAAAAATCACAAAATAAACTTAAGAAAAATAAAGTGTCGGGCTCAGCTCCGCCTGTGGCTGATGATTGCTAGAATTGTTAAATTGTTCCAACTTTCTCATTGTAATCTTACCAAACAGAAACCAGGAAAGCAAGAGTTTAGGACTTCTGCTTGAAGACTACAAACAGAAACACTGCAAATTAGGTGGCAAAGCTTGACTAAAGGTGACTTTTGGTTGAAGGATGCTGCAGGCCATGGTTGGTTAGCTTTGTTCTTGGGCCATGTTTGATGTAACTTGTCAACTCTCAGACATAGAGAATTGGGGATGGAAAGGAGATAGAGAGAGAAAGAGATAGCTGCAATTAAAAACAAGTATTTTCTGAACTGCAGATTTTTAATATATGTAGTTGGTATAGTCTTCAGTTCAGATCTTTCCCTGGGTGAAAGCAGTTGATTATTTCTTATACCATTTAGCCTTTGTCAGGAGGACTATTTTAACTGCAAAGACAAATACGTGAAACTGTCAGCCACAGACCTTTAATTCCTGGGCTTATTTTTGTAAACAATGATGCCATTTTTTTATGGCACGCTCCTTTTCACACAGATACAAAGATCAAACGTGGATGTTTCATATTCCATAACTCTTCCAGACAAACACATCTCTACCAGAAAATAATAATAAAACCCCCAAAGAAGTAAACAACGTTCAGAGAGGGAATATAGCTTAAACAGTTCACACAGTATACAAACATATAGTGGTACAAAACCTGCAACATGAGTTTTTTGTTACATTTTAACAGTGTTTCCTCAAATCTTCAAAGCTTGCTTGATGGTTTGCTGAAGTAATTGAACCACTCTTGAGTTGTTTCATATAGGACATCTTATCTTCTTTCATTACCCAGTCCATGGCTTCTTTTCTATTCCCATGAAATCCATGTACACACTTTAGAAGCCCTCCTGAACAAGCTTGCTTCTAACTTTCACAGAGCCCTTACCACAATTTGAATACGAAAGAGATACTGAATAAAAAGCTTTAATCTCTTGTCTGCTATTCTTCTTTCTTGCCTCTTCATCTCCCCTCCAACACCACCCCCCCTTCTTCCAAGAGCTTTTCTGTGTTAATAAAGTGAACACTTTCTGTTTAAAGTAAGTATAATGCTCCAGAAGATGCACTGGGAGAGTGAAATCGAAAGCCTGGCCTGTGAGGCCTCTGTGCCACAATTTAGCAATATCTGTGCTGCTTTAACTTGCTCTTGAGCTTTTTGCAGGTAAAAGATTAGTAAAGAGCTGTCCTTAACAAAATCATTCAATCAGTAGCAAGCATAGGCAGTATCAAATGTGCCCTCTACCTCAAATACTGTGGGGCTCTTTCTTCTGATACCTCTTCCCTCAGTTAACTGGAACTACTTTGAAAGGGCTTTCTGTTCTCTGCTCTCTTGTCAATTTGAATGCCAGGAAATGAGCCCCCTTTGTGAGATTAATTAATAGCAGGAGCTGATCGGCCCAAGCCCAATTGCCACGCAACAGAGCTGTAATTGCTACTTTGTGGAAAGGAAAGAAAAAGTTTTGGTTGCAGTTTAAGAAGAGGGTTTAAGGAAAGTTCTTTGAACTAGAGGTCTCAGTGCACTGGATTAAGGCAAGAAGCAAGGAGGCCTTTGAAGTTTGTTAAGAGGTTTTGGAAGAGAAAAAAGTTGGGTGGTAAATGGGAGCTGGCAACATCAAAAGCATTTAGCACCATTCCTCACCTGCTTGTATTCAGAGCAGGGACCACAGGCTGGAAGCATCATTCACTTGCAGTTTGAGTGATCAGTTTGGGGCTCTGTTTGTTTTGTTTGGAAACTGTACCATGTATGTCAGTATATACATAAGGGTTGTCACACCTGAACGCACAAAAGTGACATACACCTAGGCATATGCATATGCATTACGTGTACAGGTATACACAATCACTGAGTTCAATATACTATTCATTGACAGCTGTCATTTTTCTTCCTACCATATAAATTATTACTACTCTGTCAACTACTTGTGCACTGACACACTACCGACTAATAGTTACTGATTACTGATATTACTGATCTCACATTTGGTTTAACGATTATTAGATGCAGGTTTTTCTAAACAACTCCAAGTAAGTATATTTGGCAAGAATTGAAAAGTTAAGGTCATTTTCAGGCTAAATTTGATCTACAGAAATTGGACACCAGTCCCTTGCAAATGTCTAGGTCATAATCAGGCATGAGATAAACCTTTGCAAGAGCTGACAATATGTGCAACAAATTAACATCCCTTTGTCTTTTTTTTATGTTTAATGGCAAGGATGCAACTTTACAAGGAGAGAGCAACACTGATTCCAGGAGTGCAAAGACCCTGGAAAACTGCCATAACAGAGTCTAGAGGTTACCTTGGAGTTGAGGGATCTCCAAGCCCTGCAAAACCAGTGATCTGTTTCTGCTCCACATCCCATTGCAGGGCCATGGACACAGCCTGTGTTCTGGAAATCCCTCAGTGACACAAAACACTTTGGAGGCTGTTACAAGCCAGTGGAGCTTAGAGCAGCCTTGAGGTGTTCTCAATTATACAGACAAGCTGCTGTCAGCCCTGAAACTCCGAAAGGGCAAAGGTGGGGGAAATCTGGTTTTGTCCATTTCCTCAGCATCTGTCATTTACACTACCAAAGCCAACTGGTCAACTTCATATCTCATGTGATCTAAACATAGTCAGTGATTTCTGGGTTAATTTGATTCTATATCCTTTTAGTACCAAGACAGTGCTACAAATTAAAACATAGATGTTGCAAACTTGATGATGTACATTAAAGAATTTGCTCTTAGTGGGTGGTGACAGTCTGTTTTTGTCCTCTGTTTCTACAGCACCTAGTAGAAAGGACTTCTACCACTGTAAGTGGTGCTTCAAGTCAAATATGCAATCCTCACAACAAACATGTCTTTATGCTGCTAATTTCGGTGGCAAGATGAAATTTCAGAGTGACAACTGCTTTAAAATGATTTAGATGTCTGCTACCTGTGTTACATTCTAGGAATAAAAAGAAAAGGTGTTGTGGTTTTTTTTCTATTTTGGGAATTCCCAGGGTCTGTGGTTTTGTGTATTTTCCCCTCCTTAATCTCATGTATAAAAATAAAATAGAAAACAAAATGTGCCTTCAAATAAATATCAGTAGGTATCTGAACTCTTTCTATACCTCTCGATCTAACCCTTCAATACTGTTTCTGATCAGCAATTTTTCTCCTCCCCACTCCCAGTGTTTCTTAAAAGGGTACAATTAAAAGATAATGTGAAATGATGCCTTGCTTGAAACAAAAATACAGACAGAAAAAAATTTTAGTGGTGAGGGCTTTAGTGAGGTGAAAACTTAAAGGGGGAAAAAAAACCAACAAAAACCAACACACAAACAAAACAACAACAATGAAAAGCACAGAAAAACAAGCAAAAATTAAGCAAGCAAACAAAACCAAACCAAAACAAAAAAAGGCAAACCACCAAGCCTCTTTAGGCAGGATACATTTTACCAAAGCCTTTGCCTTCTCTAGCCTCAATTGGGCTCCTTCTGCCTCCAAAGCACAAGTCTGTCACTCTCAAGCCAGGTGAGATAACCTGCCCCTTGGACATGACTGTTCCTTTCCGGTGCATACTGAGGAGGTCTGATCACCTACATTAGCGCAGCAGGTTTTGAAACAGTTAAAGCAGGGGAGAAGAATGCCTCTCCTAGCAAAGTTAAGAGAGACAAGTCCAAAAACTGCCAGATGCACTGGAAAGGCATTCTGTGATTCTGTTCATTAATGGCTCATAGAACTTCTAGCATATTCTTGTAATTGTTTGGAAGAATGCCCTAGAGTCAGATATAGTATGAACAATACCACCAGATAGAGTGCAGTGGAGCATGTTCTTCATGCTGTAGTCTCATGAATCCATTTTCAATGCTATAGATAAAAGGCATACACCTCCCCTCAGATCTATCTACCATCTTTTTGAACCAAAGTACTTCACAAAATAAGGAAGCCCTCTTGAACAGCAATAACAATTGTTCCAGCTGAAACTCATGGGGGAACCTCGAAAATATTTATGGTGGGTAGTTTACTGTTTCTGAATCCTCTCTTTCTCCACTTGCTGTTTTTCCTGTTCTACAGTTGCCTGCTATCCTCTCCTCAGAGCAAGAAAGTAGTGACTGCAATCTTCGACACCTGTAGAAATTTATCTGCTTATACATCACATCAGAAGAGGGTTTCTTTTTCATGCAATAACCAAGAACAACACAAATATAAAAACTAAGGAAAAACAGTAATCTTAAGGCTGACTGGATCAGCTACAATAAGTATATACAATGCTTTGGAGAATGTTATGCCACTGACTTCTAAATTTATCTGCTTAGCTCGTTTAGGCCATCTTTCATCTACTAGAGTGTAACCTACTTGGAAGTTGAGCCTTGGAAGCAGTTTGCAATTCTGACTTTTCTAGGAGACTGTAGGGAGATACAAAGGCAAGTCTTAAAGAAGCATTAGTTTTTCACCTTTTCTTATCCTGAAGCTTAGGACATGTAAAATTCTCAGACTTCAATATCCCAAGGTCACATTACATGTCATAGTAAATTTTACTCACCTTAGGCAGAACAGTGATGTAGATCTTCATTTAAACATACAAATTAATTCAGAAAATGTCTACAAGATACCTAAGCCCAACCATATATCATTGTTTTTCAGTGAGGTTTTCTATAATTACATCTGTTAACAAATGTAGCAAATTCAATTAAAATTTAACTGGCAGTGCATGGAAGCAAAGCAGGTTCACTTTTATTATGTCAAACACCTTATTTTATGCCATGCATGTTAAGGTTTACCACTCCTTAAGGCTTGCAACTGCAACATTTTAACGGATATCTGGAGGCTTGTAATTGTATGTGTGCACATCAATTATGGATTGGATTCAGCATTTTCAGATACCTTCACCAATCACAAAGAGAGCCCAGTGGTCTCCTGGCATTTTCAGAGCAGTTTGATTACAGGTGTAATACATACAGCCTTGTTAGCTCTCAGTGATGAGGGATTCCCTTCCCTGCTGGGTTCTAGCTGAGGCACTGACCATTGCTTTTCACTAACAATTTCTATCTGCTCCCAAGGGATGTTTTAATGAGCCCCTCTGACATGGCCAAAGGCAAGAAATGTTCTCTGGGCCAGTGAGGTGAAGAGCCAAAGCTTAGCCTAGTAGGCAAGTAATAATTAATTAGGCATTTTTGATTCATCTCAATTCATTAACAAAGTTACTCTTTTATTATTATTATTGTTATTATTACTGCTAAGCAACACAACGTTAAGTCTGTCACATTACTCACAAGTATTGAATGAAAAACTCATGCCAAGGTATGCAAAAAGAAAAATAATTATGACAAAAATAAATGAATTTAGAATACTAATTGGGAGAAAGCAACTGACAGATCCAGTGAAAGATTGATTTTAGGGGAAACGGAGAAATCTGTTTTCTGTTTATTTTAAGGACAGGGAATGAATACTGATTAGAAATGTATAGTCAGTTAGGTTAGTGCAGCATTTGGTTAGGTTAGTATAGGATGTTAGATTTGTCTAAAATTTTCCTCAAACTTGTGGCTATCTGCAACTCAAGGAGAATGACAGAGTGGTGGTGGGCAGTTGGGATAAATAGCAATGGTTCCTTGAGACCCTTAGACCATGTTGCCCATAACAAGCAGTTTGTCAGATCACAAAAAGCATTTCTTTCCATAGAAAGTAACGTTGCTTATTATCAGCAATAACCAATCTATGAGGGACTAAACTTCTGCTGGAATAACCTCAATAAACGACCTGGAGATCCTCCAAATTTTTGTTTTTGTCAAGTCAGGATCCTGGGAGAGACAACCAGCTTTGATAAGTTGCTGGTTATTTTGTTTTCTTCCTCTTTTCCCAATGCTGAGGATAAAGAGGAAGACACAGCTAGGAAGGGGAGTAAAAAGAAATATTAGTTAAAAACAGAGTGCATCAAAACTGAAGCTCTTTAGTGATATGGAAGGGGTATCAATCACTTCTGTGGGCACATTAAGCTGTTACATATTATAGCCATCTCGTTTAAGTGGTGTAAGGCTCATCTCATTTGCATTTGTTGTGTTACAATCTTGCTTCAGGCCTGTCTCCACAGTGAATAAGGTGGCTGTGCAAGGCAGCTTGTGGCTGGCATAAAGGATATGTCAGAGTCAAGCTGCTTCACTAATCAGCTTTGCTGGGGCAGATACATGATAGTCTATGTGAAGAAATTTAGATAATAGTATACAGCATCCACTGGAACTGTATATAGTGTATATAGGGCTTTCGACTAACTTCTAGTCCTTCATGGAAAATTTGTAAATGCTGCAGCGATGTTCTAGTGACCTCTAAAGGCAGCCGGTTCATGCTGTGTAGCACTTTTTGCTAAACCTCCTGCTTTGTAAGACGCATAATGCTAATGTTCCAAAAGTCTCTACGTGGGGAATTTTCCCCAAAATACATTTTTTCCATTAAACCTGCCACATTTGCTTGCCACGTTCCCACCTCCTCCCCATTGTCTGGAGTGGCTGCAGGTGAGCCCTCCACCCCAGCCCTCCTGCCTGCCTG
>NW_009953295.1:703963-771885 GCF_000747805.2 Chaetura pelagica | reverse complement strand
CCCCCCATTGTCGGGAGTGGCTGCAGGTGAGCCCTCCCCCCCAGCCCTCCTGCCTGCCTGCACCCCCTCCTCCCGCTCACCCCTCTGCCTTCCTCTCCCCCCACCCCAGATTTGTCACACCACCCGCCTGCGCCAGGGGCCAAGCCAGGGCTGCGCGCCCAAGCTAACAGCAGCCACAACTCGCATGACCCTCCCCTGGGGCTCCTCGGTGGTAGCCGGCGTCTCGTGCTTTCCATTCCTCCTCTAAACAACTTGGCATTATCATCAACTTCCCTGCATCCAGCAGGCCAGGCCAGGGGCTTTATTAACATAGAATAACAGTACCTCACCACAGGCCAGCCAGCATGGGTGCTGCTCCGAGTCAAGTTTGACTGCAGTGTTAAACTGCCTAAAAATGTAAGTTTTTATAGACATTACTCTTCTGCTTCACATTTTGTTTTCCTTTTCTTCTCCCTTCGGTGATTCTAAAATGACTCTTATGAAAATAATAATAATTTAAAAAAAAAGACAAAAAGACCAAGAAAAAAAACAAGGAAAAAGAAGGCTTGAGTCGAGATTCAGCTGCCCTCCCTCCCTCAACTCTTTATGGCACAGCTTTTCCAACTCTCTGTAGCACAGCACTCTTTTTCCCAGTATCGTTCCCTTTCAAGCTCAGCTAGCAGGTCTAGTGTGTCATTTTCTGGAGTGCCAATTTACAAAGATGGACAGATCAGGGTCAGAAACCTTCCCCTGGCTGGGCAGGTTGTTCCTGTCATGCACCTCTTCTGTCTGTTCATCTCCTCTGCTCTGATGGTGACCGTGAGACGTTGTGCTTTGTTTGCTTTGGCCATGATTAAACAATTAAGCTGGACATTTAGGTCCATTTGGGCAACAATGTGTGCGCACACACACACAAATTAAACGTCAGATGATAACTAAAGCTATAGAGTGCTTTGCATGCAGGTGAATTCTGTGGAATAATGGATCAGGAATGTCTTGTCTTACTCCCCTATTGAAGGTAAGGGGAGCAGTTTTTAAAACAACCTCCTTCTCCTCACCAGCAAAGCCCTCCTGTTATATGATGAAAGACCTATAAAGTTGAATAGTTGGGAGATAATAACTAACGGTAAAAGTCCCAGCATACGTATACCACCCTGCCTCTGGCAGTAATCCTGGCTTTGGGGATCTGAAATTTCCTAAAGATGTATTAGTGTCTTATACACATGTGCTCTTGTGCACTCATAATCCTTTTCACTAGCTTCTTAGCTGCATGCTTTGTATTTAAATTTTCCTTCTGACCAAGTAAATCCCTTTGGATGAAGTGACAGGAGCTTTTCAGCACCCATAGCTGGGTGACAGCTGGTGTAGAGGCTCTGAAAGACTGCAAAGTGTTCCTTACTAGCTTTCTTCAGGACCAGTGTCAGCCACCAGCTGAGCGATTTGTTAGCTTCCCTTTGGGCATCAGTCAGCTGAAGAGGCTCACATTAAAGGCTAAAGTAATACAATGGATATTAATATATTAAAAAATAAACCAACAAAAAAACACGACAATATCTGAGCTCCTGGCTTTACTGTGCTTTTAATTATGTGCTAATTCATTATATGTGAACACAGTACATTTTCATTAATTTGGAAGAACCTTTATTAATACTGTATGAAGTATATTTGCCAGCCTCAGAAACACATTGTTAAAACTTTGGCTTGAAAGAGACAATTGTCAGAAGCCTTTCTATGAGCAGCACAGTGGTTAAAGCAGTTTACTTACAGAACACAGAATGAGATGTTTGTATTTATTTTCCCTCAAGTAAAGTTTTGCTGCAAATGTCCAGTGTGTAATATATTCTGTTATTTAATTCTAGATTTGAAGGTTTGCTTCTCAGGGGTTCTGGCAAGTTTTTGCTATTGGAATTAGTAATGAGGAGCACTGGAACTGTGGAAGTAAATCGTGCAAAGTAATCAGATTGCTAAAGGAAAAGCATTCAAAAAATGGGACTATTTCAGAACAAAACTAGGGCTGGATGTAACATTGCAGGATGCTACCTACACAGGTTTTTCTAAGGGGGTGCAAGTACAAACACAGGGAAGAAATTCTTCACGGTTTCTCCAACAAGTAAAGCAAAGATTAATATAAAAGAAGACAATTTTAAAACACTGTAGCTCATCTGATTTTATTTTTTTAAAATTATTTATTGATCTTTTAGGAGATTAAAGTACTGAGCTGGGTAAAACTCCCACAGCATTCAGGTTGTTTTTCTTGAGTAAGGACTGTTGGCTTAGACCAAAGACTTAAGAGAATTTCTTTAGAAAAATTAGCAATTAATATTCAATACTTTGTTGGTGTGCCACCCACAGACATTTGTGAAAACATGTCAGCTTTTAAATAATAATCCTGATCTGTAATAATTTAAAAAAAATAAAAATCCATGTACAAATATTTTAATCACATTATTTTATCTAAGACGTCATAATAAAATTCTCATTTAGAGATCGGACTAATGGAATAATGAAGTTTCTTTCTTTGGGCTGCTATGTTTTAATAAAGTTGGGATAATAGAGTGCTTTTTTTTTTTTTTTTTTCCCCTGTATTTCCTTGTTCTGGAAATGTGGAATGGGGGACCCTAAAAGAATAAATCAAGATTCCAAAAAGACATATGAATTCACTCAAAGCTTTGAAAAGTTGCTATTCCTGAAAACAAGTAGCTAAATTAAAACTACAGATATCTGAAGCAGTTCTCAATTCAAATTTGGTCCTGATCATTAAAATCAAACTAAGTTTGGGTCTTTGATTCATATTCAGTAAAAAACTTTGAAAGTAATTTCTGTAAGAATGCTCATTTTCAAAGAAATATAACGGCTTTCAGTATCATGCATTTTACTCAATGTTTCTTTCCATTTTAATCAGACCTGAAGTTTTACTGTCTATTTATTTTCAATGACAGTCGCTAATTCAATAAGATATATTTTGTAGAAATAATAAAATTTGCAAGGTGCTTCTTATCTTTGAGGGATAGATCACAGAAATGAGGAAGATTATTCAAATGAACTAAGATAAAACATTGTCTTCTTCCTCTTCTTTTTATTTTGCAAACTTCACCAAAATAATTTATAAAGGAAAAAAAGAGATCTTGTTATTCTAAAATCTTTTTCATACCTCTGCAGAGACAGATACATACCAACCACAAGAAAGTATAATGCAGTTTCAGAAGAGATAACATTAACTTTCACAAAGCAAATCAGATACGTATTTACAGTTCTCACTCCCCCTGCACCCTTTGAGTGCAGTCTTGCTATTCATTCTTACATCTGGATTTTGACCCTTCTTTGCATACATTTTTCCCACCTCCAAAATATGCTGCTGTTGAGCCAGAAAATAAACACTCACTAAAATCTCAAATTAAGCTTCTCCCCCTGAATGAATTGCTGAGGGACATGATCCTGCTCTCACTGAAGTCTGTAGAAGTTTTAATCATGGATCACACAAGCAAAGATGACAGGGGGCCTTATATTCAAAATATCTGGGCAACCTTCTGAGCCGTGGAACTGAAGGCTTTCTTGTAAATGTTGTAATTCTAGAAATCTGCTAATAATAAAAACGGAATTTGCAAGATTTTTAGTTTGAACTCAGGCATTTCACTTAGGTCATGATCCCAAGCACTTCTTCAGCATGTTTTTCCCTTATGAATTATTAATACAGGGCTTGTAATGGGCTCACAAGTGACTCCAGAGTCCTTATTAGTAAATCACAGTCACAATATCAAACTGAAAAATTCACAGGATGTATATAGAGAAAATATACAATAGCAAAATATAAGGGAGTCTCTATTTCCTCTAAATATTAATTGAAGATTTCCAAATTTGAGTCAATAAAAGTCCATAAACATTGCAAGCTTTTTTTTGCTTTTTTTAATTCCCTGTTTCTAGAAACCTTTTTTTCTTGTTATTTTATAACAACAAGTTTTACAGTTCACTTATTCCTTCTCTATACAAAACACTGTTAGTTCTTCTTTATTATTATTTTAAAATATACAGCATCTTTTAAAAAAATATAGGGCATACCTGTATGTTTGGTGTCTGTTTACATTTTCTGTAATGTAGTCATTAAGCACACAACGTAGACTCAAAGGATGTCAAAACTGACAACCACACTATGATTGATGATGCTGTGCTAGACTAATTCTTACCAGGTGTGGTGTGATGTGAATTCAAATACAGCTCAGGGTTCTTATTTGTATTAGTAAAGTTGTGCTTTGACAAAGTTCTATGACTTCTTAACCCACTAAATCCATCTTCTAATCCAAGTTTTTATTTGCCTTATTGCCGCGTACAATATTTTTCTTCCCCTCTCTCAATAAAAAAATCCTTACCTCTTCATCTCTAGTCAGGGTTTCTTAAGACATCCAGTTCATGTAAATTCCAGAACACACCAAGTCTGATGAGGTTATGTTAATTAAGTGTAAAATCTACATAAAGGCTTCCTAAGTGACTTGAGCTAGGGTAGGCGAAATTATGTAGGGTGAAATTCACTCCATCAGCATAAAGCATAAACAGGAGAGCTTTATGTGGATAAGGAGTAAAATCCATGATCTTCAACCAGAAAAAGGGCTACAGCACAGACAGACTTCTTTGCTCCCTATATACTCTGTCTCCACTGTCATCCGTTGTCACTTGTATACCATGCGGGGTGCAGCATCAAGTTACTACCTCTTGTTAAGTGTCAGTGGTAACTACTAGGTCCTTGCACTTTTGAACAACAAATAGATATTTATGTGGTAGCAGGTAGTGTTTGAACAGAACTTCTAGGCTTTTTTTTTTAATCTCTCTCTCTGTCTCCCATCTCCTCCTATACCTCCTACACCCCCCACCCCATATTTAATCTGTCCTCACTCGTATGTTGTCCTCTGTTGGATCTCTGGCAAGCCATGTGTCCAGCACCTTTGATAACAGAGAACAACATTGCCCACAGAGTGGGCAATGGAGATGCATTTGTTTGTTTCCTGGCTGAATAATCTATCATGTTTGATTGTATTTGTCTCAATTCTATTTATATTTTATTAACAAAAATAATGAACTTTCAGAGTCTTGAGACACTAGGAAGTGTGTACAGTAAAATTCCTAAGAGTTCAATTTACTTCAAGACCTAGATAATCTAAAATCCTAAACAGTATGATTCAATGAATCATAACAAATCACATCAAATGTTGTGCTGTTAATTGATGTAAGTACCTATTACCCTCACTACTACCTCCCCTTTCCCTCACCAAACCCTGCGTCACTCAGGTCTAATTTTAAATGAGTGCTTTCTCATGCAAATATCCATTGATTTGAATGAAATTTTGCAAGGGTAAAGACTGAGCAAAGACTTTGAGGTGTGATCTTCCAAGGAAAACCAGCCCCTTCTATCCCTTTTATGGATAAAGAGAGTCACCATACAGGAAAGTTATTGTACTATTACTGCACAAAAGTAGTGTAAGAAGGGCCAGCATGTGGGACAGTAACTCGTGCAATCAGTCTGCAAGGGATTTAACAGGCACCAGTGGCAGATTCACCAGAATGGGGGGGAAGGCAGGATTTTGGAGTATCATCTAGACTGCTCAGCTACATTCTCTCTATAATTATCCTGAAATACTATCAAGACCTTTCTTCCAGGCAAAGGAGGGGAAAGAGGAGAGGGCCAAATTTTAGTTCTAGTGGTAAATCATGCAGTTGTCCCATTCCCCAAATATAAGAGAAAAAAATTATTTCCATCTGTCAAAGCCCTGATAACAAGCATTGAGGGTGGGGTAGTAATTTTGCAGAGAAAAAACAACAACAACAAAACAACAACAAAACAAACACACAACAAACCAGAAAATATTTTTTTTCTAAAATTTAGATTGTTTTAAGTGTTGGTTGGTCAGAATTCAGAAGTATTGAAGAGGTTGCAGGAAGTCACAGTGACCCCTGCAGGCAATAAAACTTCCTCAATTAAGAAGTCAGAAAAATAACATTATAATTTTATATACGTAAAATTATGTTTATAAAAATAATTTTATATCTACATTTTAAAAAAATTACATCCTTTTTGCAGCTTCCTCTGTATTTTCAGTGTTTGGGAACCTGCAGTTGCAGTTCATCAAGCTGGTGTAAGAACTTTGAGGGCACCGGGAAACAGAGGGACAGAAATTAATCGGAGCTAAGCTTAGCATCCTTACTCGCTGATAAAGTCTGCACTCACAAAATACATCCCAGTTTTTGCAGTAGAGCAATAGATGTGAGGAAAAGTCCCCAAACTCACAGCCCTTACAACAGGACTTCCCCACCAAGAGAAGTCTTGCTTTTCTGAATACCTATTTTAAAGTAAATACAGGTAATTGCATTTCATTCTGAATCATTGTATTCCTGAATTACAGTTTCAGCTTTTTGTCCACTTTGAAAACTAGGTGAAAAATGCTAGAAAGACTATATCATCCACTTTATACCTATTTTAAAGTAAATACAGGTAATTGCATTTCATTCTGAATCATTGTATTCCTGAATTACAGTTTCAGCTTTTTGTCCACTTTGAAAACTAGGTGAAAAATGCTAGAAAGACTATATCATCCACTTTATAGCAAAGGTATTAAATTATGCCCAGTGCACGAGCTACTTCATTGATATTTTAGTTAGCCCTACTTGCTTCATTTAAAGCATTCCTGTATAAAAATATTTGTCTAAAACAGTCCTAATGTTACCATGAAGATTGTTGTCACTTACTTGAGATGAGATGGTATCCTGTGCCAGACAGCATGTGAGCTGGATGACCTGGCATATGTCAGGCATGAGAAGGAACAGAGCAATGTTACTTCTTTATCATGAGAAACCTCACATCTGGGTGGAGCTGAGGAAATCTGTGGAGGTCTTACTAGTTTTCACAGATCAGTCAGTGCTGTTTTCTTTGCTCCACTCATTCTTCTTCTCAGTTTGCTCATTGGCATCAAATTTGTTTCTTCGTGCTGGAGTCCTCGGCTTTGCATTGTGTTTTGGCTAGTTCACTTAGTGGGCTGGAAAAGAGTTTCTCCACAAGATCAGTTGGTGTTAGTGGTGTCAGTGGTGGAAATCTGCTCTCAGCAGATTTTACAGAAGGCTTGGCTATGTAGGATTATGTAGTAACATTGATAATTGTTTGTTGCATCTGTATTTCAGACTTAACAATATTAAGCACTGCTCTGCTTTATGTCCATTGTTTTGGCAGCTGTAGAGAGTGTGTCCTGACACATTTGTGAAGGGATGAACTACTTAGTTATTACTTCCCCTAGTTCTGTTGTTAAAGCCATTAAAAATGCAGCCTTCGCTTTAACAAACTATCTTACCGCTTTTTTTCTGAACCAATAAGGTATCTCACTGATCAAGAATGGCTTAACAAAAGAGAAATTAAAGTAGAAGAAATAAAATTGGGAGATCTGTGAAAATGTAGGTAGTCTGTTATTTCCGCTTGCAAAACATGTAAAGTGCTCTCAGCAGTGTTCTTCACTGTCTCCCTCTATCCGTCATGTTACCCAAACTATTCTTTGGGTAGTTGTGGTCAAGTTACTGTTTTTTAACCAACTATCAGCTCACTCATGGTAACATCATCTTTGAAACATTTTTGTTTATAACTGGGGCTTCTCTAGGACACCTGTTCTCTCCCTTATTGGAGGCTGAGAGAGTTCACACAGCTACTGTGGTTGAGCTGACACACAATAACTATTTTGCCATGTAGCATCTTTGTTCAAATATCGGAGCCCTTAATTGTGTTCCTAATAAATGTTCCTCTTTAATTTGTAGCGTGATTTAACCTTGTAGCAGTAAGTAAATAACAGGTATTTTTTGTTTACTGCCATTTCTGTAGGAAGAAAAAGGGAAGTGGCAGGCAGCCCCAGCCCCTCTCATCCCCCCAGAAGTGACAGAGGTGGAAGGCTGAATGCAGCAGGAAGGACACAGCTGGATTCAGCACAGAGCACTGAAGAAGAATTATCTCTGAATGTAATGTGCTGGCCAACAAAGCACAATCGATAACTTCCAAGGCCATTGTGGACCTAAAATGCAAGAAGTGGTCAAAGTAAATTAAGACTTTTATTAAGGGACCCTTATGTATCATTTTACTGCAGCAGGATTGCTCTGCCAGCCCTGCAGAGGGAGATTTAGCCAGGTAATTCTCATTAAGGGGTAAACCTCTCTGCCTTCTGCAGGTGCTTTGCCTGATCAAGTAATGAAGAACCAGGCCCTAAGGTTGGCCCAGCTGAGCTCTAACCTACCTGCCTTTATGCAAGTGAAAGCTTCATATATCAGCTGCCACTTGTGCAGAGGAGTCTTACCTGGCACTCTAATCCTAAGGGGAAACATTTCATTGCAATGCACAGCAATTTGCATTCTTTCTCAAAATTCTGCTATTACATTATCCATTTTTCTCTTGATTAAAAGAGATCAAGAAGTGCACACTCAGGCTTTCCATACAGAAGGCCTGGATCCACATTCAAATTCAGGCTGGAGGAGAACTTGCAACCTCCAGCTCTTGATGGATTTATGTTGTTCTAATAATAGTTACAATTTACTGATAATTATCAAGGAGAGAAGTTTCTGTGGTTTTTGCTGTTGTCGTTGGGTTTCTAAGACATTTGAGTGTTGCAGAAGTATCCAGAGCCTGGGGGCTCTAAGTGGAAATTTTTATACATGAGCACATGAAGCAAGACATGCAAGAAAAGAAGGGAGAGAGTGGGAAATCTTAAATGAATGTAATATCTGCATTTTTCAACCAGTGAGGAGAAAAACCAATTTTGAGGCACTTACTCTAATGAGGTACTCAAATCAATGATACCTATCCACACAGGAATTAGTAAATTAATACTTCTGGAGAGATTCTGGTTTCATACCAGTAGCTTGACTTGTTCAGATGAACTATTACAGGGGCCTTTGTACTTTCATGATCTTGATTTTTTCCTGCTATTGCCACTTTAGGAAAAGTTAGCAAGCCTTTTTGATCCAAAATTAGCTATGTTTCCAAATACAGCTAGTAGTTGTAGGAGGTGTGGAATTTTTTTAGGAGAACTTCCAAGTAGGAATAAAGCAAATTTCACTTAGTAGCTACTCATTACAATAGTGGAAAAATGAGAATCCACCCCTGCCTGATCTGGTATTTCAGTAAAATGGCTCCAAATATAATTGTCGCAATCAAACTTTCAATTTATTAATAGAAAATAAGTAATAGTGCATGGTATATAGCAGAACTAGAAAAAGGTAAAAGGATTTAGGACAGCACAAGAACCCTATTTTTCAAGAGTTGAGAAACATCAAAAGAAGCCTCAGGCACACTAGCTCTTTGTAGTTGAGAAAAACTTGCCATGTGTTGAATCTGGCTTCCCCTTATGTCTGTGTAAAGAAAAATGTACTGCTACTTGAGCCACTGAACAGAGTATTCAGTGGACTTACTGCTACCAGTTGCAGAGTCCTCACTCTACTCCATTCTCAGGAGGTGGAATTTTCTTTGAATTGTGATACTTTCTAAAATTACAGGAGTAGAAGACTAATGATTATAAAACTCAGGCAATTGCTTCCCACATACACAGTGCTGTATAGTACTATATGCTATGAGATTCTTGGTCAAAATGGAAACAATTATTTCCAGCTGCACTTTGTACTCTAGCAGCAGGTCAGCATGTTTGAATCATGGTAAATTTGCCACCTTAAAGTCATTTGTGAAGTTTAATATAAACCACATCAACACATAGCGTAAACAAGCTGGAAATGATAAGCAGTTTGTGATATTTCACTGAACAACAAATATTAAGAAATAAATATTTTCTTGGAATGTTAGTAGAATACATGATCTATGTTTTCAATTCTAATTTCAGCTTCTGATGAGATGAATCAAATATTCACATCCCAGCTGCTTCTGAATGTTCTAAGTGGAATTTCTTGGAGCAGCGTGAGCAGGTGGTGTTCCCACACAGCTCCAAATAAAGTTTATATGTGCTGAGGATGCTGGCTGCCTTACATACAAACATAGATTCACATAACTAGTTTCCTTTTAATGCACATATTTGGTCATTTTGGAATGAGACTGAGACATGTACCTGAGGCCAAAGCCACAGGTACAGGTATGTTGTTAGGAGCACAAACTTCTTCCAAGCCCAAGGCCATAATTTTCTGTCTTTGAGACATAGCTTGTACAAGCTGAATTCTTGCTAAGGAGTGGCCTTTTTCAAGCATTTTAACAATGCTTTTCGTACTCTGGTGTCAAGAGTGGAGTATGCAGAGTAGGTTATGAAGTTATTGAGGATATCTGAGGCTACTAGACCTGTTGGGGTACACCAGAAAAGCATGCCTTTAGAGCTGAGGGCAGGAGGGGCAAGTTAGGTTAGTCACAGCTCAAAGCTGGATTCTGTATAAAGGCAAAATGCTACTGTGCACTAGCTTGTAGTTCAGTCCCACATGTCCCTAGCTGGAAATTTTGTGTTGTCTGTTCTATATTGGAGCCCAAATAAAAAATAACTGTCATGCCTCAGAGGTGACAGGGATTCCACACAAAAGAGAGACATTGCATGGGAGTGTTCACAAAGCCTTCATCTTTACCAATTTAACACAGTCTTTGCCATTCCTATGTTTGAGAACCTGATCTGTAAAGAGAGATTCATAGCTACTCAAATACCTGTTCCAAACTGCATCTTAGAGGATTCTGTATTTTCTGGCTACAGAGGAAACTTAGGAAAGTCAGCTTCACAAGGCTGGAGCAATCTTTTGTCACTTTTCGTTTTTCTGTGGTCCATTTTGACACTGATTTTCTTTTTTTTTTTTTTTTTTTAACTAGCTCAGCAACAGAGCATACATTTATCATCCTGTGTTGTAGGGTTTTTTTGTTTTCTCTAGCCTGTTATTTCAGGACTGTTTAAGACTCTGCCAGCTGGCTACCATCCATAGTCATGGCATCATGCAAGGGAGTTCAAAAGGACAGTAGGAAGCCAACTATTGCCATTTATATCTTACTAAAATTACAGTTCCTCCATGCTGAGGACATAGAATGGAGCAACTTCACTTTGGGCTAAGTAGCAAGTCTCAGGCTAGAAGAATTTTGCTGTGTCCAGTTTTATCACTGTCCATTCCTTCTGCTTTGTGAAACTGATGTGAAAAACTTTAACTGAGTCAAATATGTGGCTTCTAATTCATAGTGTGAAAGTTCTATCTAATGTAACTTGTAACCTTTCAAGTTGTTTCATGGGCTATGTGCATGCAGTGTCATTGCCAATGTTAACACCTGATGCTTTAAAACAATTATGTTGGATTGCCAGAGCCCAAAGCAGGAAATTCTCCTGCTGTTTTTTCTGCCTTTTCGGTCTAAGTTTTGCTATGCTAGTGTTTGGCAGTGGCACTAGGAGGTTCATCACCTGAAGAAATAAGAGCCAAATATTTACTTTGAATGATTAATCATCTAAGATTCCTACCACAGTTGGGGTGCCTAGTATTTCATGTCCTCCTTGCTAAAGAACACTGAACATATTTCAGTCAACACAAAATAGATTGTCCTGATAACCAGTGATGATTATATATATATATAAGCAAATTAATTTATACCCTGTATTTCTCTAAGAGGAGTAGTAATAAACTTTTTCCTAGGGTTTTTGGTTTGTTTTTTGTTTGTTTGTTTGTTTTGTATTTTTCTTTGTTTGGATGGCTTCATTGGGCTGGTTTAAAATGCCATAGACCCTAGAAGCCTTTGAGCTGACTCTTACTGTGCAAAACTTTCTTAGATGGCATCTGTAGGGAGATCTTCAACATTGTATAAATGCAAGTAATGACTATGTTTCTTACCTTCATATATTTAAGCCAAAACAGGATATTTGAAAATATGATCAAGGTGGGTATTCTTACATGGAGAAATAATAAGCTATAAATAAGAACTTTTTGAAAATAATAGAACTCTCAGAAAGACAAAATACAGGTGAAGACTAAAATTGTATGGGGGAATTACATATCCTAGAACTATTTAATTAGAGCAAGTACATGAGAACTTCAAAACTCAAACCAGAAACAAGCCCTTAGAGGACACATCAGGACAACTTCATAGAAAGCCAAGGGACCTCTTTACTGTTTTGCTTATGGGCTATGTTAAACATTCTTTCAAGTTTTTTCATGTTCTCCTAGAAGGACAAAGAAAAAAATACATTCTGGTTCATTTCAAGAACAAGAAAATTAGAAATGAGAGTATATAAATGTATGTTTTTATATATACATTTTCATGTGTGTGTATAGGTATCCATCACTTCACACATCTCCTCCAGGAGGGACTCAAAACCACAGATGTGTTGAAAAAATATTATTCCCATAAAAAATATTTTTTCTTAAAAGTAAAAGCAATGGGACTAGAGCATAAACCTATGTCATTTTTCTTCAGTGACAGGTAGCAACTTTTAGGACTGGATGACAACAGATGCTAGCTTGTCCTGTTTTTATCAAAAGACTTTGAACCATTTTAGGTTAGCTTTATACCTCCTGATCCACAGGTTACAGCCAGGATTTTAGTTATTACACATCACTTGATTACTAACATTTGAGGGTACCGCCAATGTGACAAAATGAGCTTCACACAGAGAACATTCAAACCTCTACACTTTCATATGAGATCTGTTCTCAGAGCTAATAAAAATCTATGAGACTAGCTCCTCAGGAGTAAAAAATTAAAATAAAGAGTATCTGTTGCAGCTTTTTAAGTCCTTTTGTATTTCCCATGATGAGAGAGACTTGAAAGTTTCTGTTTTGCTCAGTGTAAACCAATAAAATTTGTTGCTAAAACATATTTATGTTTGCAGCCCCTCTGACCAGAGAAAGTAAAAACTGTTGAGATTGTCTTTATTGAATATTCAATGCATCTTTAGACCAGCTGGAGGAGCTATGTCAAGGCAACCACACACATAAAAAACATGTGAATATGATTGGGCTATAGGAAAAATTACCTATTCAAGACATTCAAATGCCGCAGCAGTAATAAAATTCTTATCTATTGATTTTAGAAGACCAAAGATACAAGAAAGTAGATTCATCATCCAACATATTTTGCTTGTAACAGAGCAAGTAAACATGATCATAAAGGTCTACTCTCTTTTTTTTTCTTTTTCTTTTTCTCTTTTTTTTTTTTTTTTTCTGCTTAAACTAGAAATATTGTCTTTCACTGATGTCTAGAAGATCCAAAACACCTCTCTGCAGTCAGTATTCAGGAGACACACAACATATGGTTACTGAAAACTGGCAACAGAACAGTTTCTCATTCTCCAGTCAGGCACTCACTGAAGATGCTCAGAGGACTATCAACACAGCAAATACTTCTTCTTGCTGATGCACTTTTTTTACTGTTGTGACCGAGATAATCTTCTGATAAAAAAGGCATTTTAGTCATATACCTCAATTACTAAAAATTAAGTGTTCATTATGATTTGTTTAAATTACCGGATATAAAAGAAAAACTGAGGAAGAGGCATACACTTGTAGACATGAATCCTGACTTCTGTTTTTGGTTTTTGTGGGGATTTTTTTCAGTAGTTTCTGTATATTTTTACTCCTATTCCATACAATGCATTTTCACATCTGTATTCTCACTTCAGTCTAGTAGTTGAGGTTGCTCTAGAAGTTCATTTGATGGTACAATCTGAAGGAAAAAAATTGAACTTTCTACAAATTGAATTTTCACTTTTATATACTTTTGAACAAAATACATTTAGGGAAAAAATTGCAAAACAAAAATCCCATGAGACCATTATCCTTATTTCTTACTCTCTGAATTTATCGGTTCCTGCCCTTCTTTCTTGCTCAGCAAAGAATGTAGATTAAGACTCTTTATTCTTTCCTGAATTCCCTTTGTTCTGAGTACAAATATAGTTTCAAGTTATGGCCCTGATGTATTGGACAAGACTGCTTTTGTTGTGACTGTCTTCAAATAAAATGGTACTAGTACATCCTAATACCAGGCTGGAATATCAGAAATGCTTACTATGGACTTATTTCCACTGTCTCAGGCTTAAGGATGAGTAGTGATCTAGACAAGAATATGACCACATGAAAATTAAGTTACCCTTTCACCGAAATAAAGAGTAGGCAAATTACTGAGAGTCTGTCATCCTGGAAGTACCTATAGCTTTTTTAAAAATGGCTTGTAACAGAGTTATACTGCTAAAGGACCAAGAAAAAACGTAAGAGGGAAAATACTCTGTTTCCATAGACTCAATATCTTCTAGGAAGAAGCTGTCCTCAGCCTCTAGCAGGTATGCTGTGAAGGGAAACAGTGACTCTTTGTATATTCCCAAGGAAGAGGCATTGGTTACACATCAGCTGCCTTTCAGTTTAAAGATTCATGAAAAACACACTGGGAATGTCTCCATAGATATACCCAGGGAGATTGTGGAGTCTCCCTCCTTGGACTTATTCAAAAGCTGTCTGGACATGGTCCTGGACAACCAGCTCTAGGTGGCCCTGCTTGAGCAGGGGGTTTGGACCAGATGGTCTTCAGAGGTGCCTGCCAACCCCAACCATTCTGTGATTATGTGATACTATGATTGCTAAAGCCCTGAAATATCTTGCATCTACAATCAATAGCTTCTGCTGTCAAAACCTGTGAGGTAGTACAGTATAAGGTAGGAGGTTCAGTAGGCTCCTGTCAATAGAGTTTTAAAAGAAGGGATGGAGAATGGAGCTAATTACCAGGTCTTTATTGTGGGACAGTAATTAGGATTGAGGTCTTGAGGAATAGCTCTCCTAGCTCCCTCCCATTTTATAAAATGGTGGTGTGAGAGATTCTAATCTGCTCAAAGGCAAAGCTGACCCAGAGGGGAGTTCACTTGCTAAAATATGCACTTAAGTGGGAAGGAAATGTTCATGTGGGATGACAAAAGACGAAGAAGTGGCAGACTCTTTGACCACCTCTCAACCAAAGCACAACACCCAACTGGAACAGTACAAGCAGATTTAGCATGTCCTAACACACTGAGCATGAACAAATATCTGAGGAGTTAGCAAACATGGCATCTACAGGCATAGGATCATAATTTATTTTAGGTAAGACTGCCTAGTCATATAGCTATACTTTCTAGGACTCTTTCCTCCTTTAAAGCAGAGGAATAGTGTTCCAGTTGAATCTGATAAAGCAGAGGAATAGTGTTCCAGTTGAATCTTTGGTAGATACCTTTTCTTTTCAGTTCCTGAAATGAAATACTTTGCAACACCTCAGAAACAGAAGGCTGAGCTTCTTTATTGACTCTACAGAAAGATTAGACTTCAGAAAGACACCTTTCTGTAAGACTTTCTGTAGTGATTTTAATTTTCTGTTCTGGAAAAATAACAGCTTTTCTGTCAAGAGTTTTTTGTAGTTCTGTGAACAAACTTACGCCTACTAGGGTGTAGAAGGACAGCAATAGGTGTTATGATCACAAGCATTCCCCTGTGAACTCAAAGGGAAGATAAAAATGTTAATGAAAGAAAAATAGAGATTAAAAAGATATGTCTACAGTAGGCTACCAGATCTCTCATAGGTCCACATTAGATTGCTTTGGAAACCAAGGCAAAAGCTAAACATAAACACAAGAAAAAGTATCGGACAATAATAGTAAAGTAAGAGAAATTTTCAGTTCACAGATTTCAGAGATGTCTGCTCTGATCCTTGTGGTATTCAATGTTTTTATTAATTTCTGGATTCCTTTTTTTTGTTTGTTTAAAAGTACAGAAGACACACAACTGATACATGATAAGTGTATGATAATATAAGTAACCACTTACATTAGCATGATGCATGGAGGAGCGTTCAAACAATGTAACACAGCAACTTCACATAGTTTGGCACAAGCCCAGTCTTTCAGAAACAAGGTGGCTACTCCACTCTTGGGAAGGGGATTTCCAGATCATCTGGGACATCAGTGGGAACTGGGGATTTTGAGAAGGATTTGGGTCCAGCCCTTTCACCTTCATTTCAAAAAAGGTTGTTGCTGAAGTGATAAGGTTTTAAAAAAGAAATCATCACAGGCCTGGAAAACTTACCTGAAGGAAAATGGGTAAATCTGCTTTCTTTACATAAAAAGGTTAAGAAATAACATGGCAACAGTCTAAAATTGTCTGCATTATTTCTTGTAATGGGGTCTTTAATATAGTAGATAAAGGCATAATAAGGAGGAGCTGAAGCTACATAAATACAAACTGAAAGTAATCTCTGATTTTTAAAAGTAAATTAAATCTAACCATTGAAATGGATGTGGTGGTTCCTCTGCAAAAAGTTTAAATCAAAATGGGTATTTTGATTTGTGTCCTTAAAGAAGACACATATCTTGATCCATAGTGTAAAGAAATAGAATAATTTAAGTAATAGATGGAGATATATATATATATTTTAGGTAAAGATATTGGATATTTTTTAAGATATGTTCACATTGAAACAGAAGCTATGGACTGTTTGCAAGAACTACTGGGAATTGTCACTATTTTATTTGAGTGATACAAATGGTCTACATGAATATCAGTACTAGTACTATCAGTCTGGACTGGAGTTAATTTTTATTTCAGTTCAGAGTTTGAAAAAGAGACTGTATTTGATGGCAAAGACAGACTTATTTCAAACACAAAGAGCTGCATGTTAATCAAGACTCTTCTGTTCTGGTGTGATTTAGCAGTATTGATCATTTATATGGATGTGTATGGTAGCACTTCAGTGGTTCCAGATTTTCTTTCTCTCTCAGCAGTTATGCTAGATAGATAACCAGGTAGCTAGGAAGAAATTAAAATAGTTTTGCTCAATACATTTGTATCCAAACGTGATAATGCCTGACTCCTGCAGGTCCCCGAGATAGCCCAGGACTGCTAAATCTGCAGAACAGTTATGTTCCCTTGGTGCCCTTCAACTCTTTTTCCTCAGCTTGGACTGGAAGCACATGGGAGGCCACCCAGTCAGAGCCTGACAGCTGAGCTTCCAGGCTGCAGTCTTTGTTGATGTAACCTGTCAGCTTGCCTCCTCACAGCCTTCTTCAGCACAGGCATTACTCAATTTTCAGTAGCCCAAACTGCGGTCTGAGTGCAACCAAATCCTCTGGAAAACAAACAGATTTGAGCAAATCTGGATGTTTGGCAAGTCTAAAGTAAAGTGACTGTTAGATTGGTGGAAGAGTAGAAGAAAATATATACTACAAAAGATGGGACAAAACAATTCTTAGGAGTTGTTGGCTTTTAAAGATTTGATACATATAAAAGAATGCCTTCATTTTCTAGATGTTAGGATGAAATCTTAGCCCATATCTAATAAAAAAGATTTCTCGTCTGACCCATTTGGAGTACTGAGACAGTGAATAGATCTGACTGTTATTTAGAAGTATTACAGGCGTTGTATTGGAACAACTGATATAAAAACACACTATCCCACGCCCCCACTTTTCCCGCTATTTGCCAATTTGTAATTACAGTATGTAAATACACAGCAGAATGGGTCTTTGGTTAATCAAATTGATTTAATTGCTGAATCCCCACAGATGAATGTGAACAGAGTCTTCACTTTTCTCATTTTTTGTTGGCAAAACATAGCCACACAAAAAATACAAATTCCACCAGCATTGAAAATGGGCTTTGAATAACTCTCTTACTGGAACACTGCTAGAACACCTGTAGTCAGATTCAAAGCACTTTAACAAGGTAATTCCTCATAATTTTAGAGCTGTAAATTATGCCATACCCTAGATATCATTAATTAGGCCTTTGTAGATTATCAGTGTGGATTTGTCTATTTTTTATGAAAATCTGGAATTGTTTTTCGTTTTCTGAATTATATTATTAAAAAAGCAGATACAGTGACACAAATAACGTTGCAAAGGGTTCACCAGATACGCTCATTAGTTTATACTGTGAATATAAATTTCTTGTAATAGTTATGAGTGTGATTGTTAATATCACATTTAGCACTAGTCATTGGAACCATGACATTATCCTGATCGCATTTGACAGGTAACTGAATCATATAACCTAAAGGAGGCAAGCCTGAAGAAGTCCTTGACAAAATAATGAGTCAACAAAATCTGGTGACTTCATGAGCTGAGTGAAAATACATGTAACATTCAGGGTTTTGGACCTGCATTGGATACAATCATGCCATAGGACCCATGTGCTTGTCAATTCTACAGGCCAGGTAGCAAACTTTCCCAGGTCCAGCCTCTGTATCAAGGTAGGTCACATTCCTGTACAAGTTCCAGAGAACCTTGTTTTCTGTGTGGAGACTCGATTGTGCACTCTTGCAGTCACGCTAACCTGAAGGATTTGGGCCTCAGAATCACAGAGCATGCCCTGCTATGCATTGGGAGTGAAGCCTCATATCTAACATTTGTGAAAAGATAAACTAAAGCCATTTCTTAGAGATGTTTTGTTAGCAGAGTTTTAAATGTCCATGAAAATTCATTGTCCCCAGCAAAGGTATGGGGCTTAAAACCTCAAACAAGAAAGCTGATCCCAGTCTTTCCAAATCGTGGATGGATATTGTGACCATTCTTGTCCGTTATAGAGGAATAGTAGCAGTAGCAGTAGCACATATTTTTGTTCAGCTGTTCTTTGAAAAAAGCCAGCTGTCACTGCATACTGGGTCTCATTTCAGGGGAATTCTGAAAGGGCCTGTGAGAATTATTACATCAGAGGACACTGAAGGAATACCTCATCTTGATCAGGTTTTGACACAGATATGTTTTAAGCTTTTCGGCCCTTTTATTTACTAAGCTGCTTCTAAGAACCTTAAATGTAGAATTGTTTGTGAAACATTAAGAAATCTGATCTTATAGACCTTAAAGGTCTAGTTCTGTTCCACATTCAGGGGCCTGCATTTAGATGTCTAAAAGTATCTGTCTGCATGTGAGGTAGGAAATTGAATTCACACTGCATTCATTCAAGTCTAGTCAATATGGTCAAGTGAGTCTCAGATAGTTCTTTGGTTTACCAAATGAGATGTTGGCTTTACAGTAAGTGAACTGATCTCTGCTGACTATTTGCTCAATTTATTTGCCCAATTTATTTGCCTAGACACAAGCACAAATTTGAGATGTCCTGATAGCCTCCCTGGCCAAATGCTATCATGCCAGTAGACCACAAGCCCTATGTCATATCTGCCAAACCTGTGCAGATATGGTACGTATTCTAGGATACCTAAACATTGTTAGATGCCTATGGTTGAACATCTGAGTTGAATCCTGGGCTTCTACTGTAAAAGAGGCTCAGATATTAGCAGACTCACAGACACTTGCATTTAGATAAATTAACCTAGATTTCTGAGGCTGAAGTTAAATCCTGTCTGTGAAACTCAGGGCTTAGTTACCAGCTGAGACAGTGTTGTCAGAATCAGTTTTCAAGTTAGGCACTGAAAAGTCCTCTTCTGAGACACCTGTTGCCCCGAATGCTTAGAGCAAGCTCAATCAATTCTAGAGTACCTCAGCCTAGAAACAGATTTTAAAAGGTCATTCATATTTCACAAATAATGCTGCTGCTATCTTTTGATCTCAGCAGTTCATGAGACTACGGATTTAAACGCTTACTATATGTTTCTTTAAGACTCGGGATAAAACTGCTACCAGATTTCAATTCTAAACAAAATAAAATTATTTACATTGCTTTTGTATTTGCTTTGTGTGATAACTACCTTTTCAGCACATTACTAAACTCAATTAGAAATTCTTACTTGGCAACTATGTACTGCAGTATTTTGCTGAGACTAAGGAATAAAGTTTCATAAAATCAGCTTGTGACCATGTGATGACTATTAAAACTTATAAAACCCTTGACAATTATCATAAGGAAATCAGCTTTCCATGGCAGTGTTATAGGGTGCATCATGAACCAAAGTACTTCTAGCTCATCAGAGCTTCTTCTGTTCATGGTGGAGCACATACCTGGTTTCAAGCAAACAGATGGAAATACAAACCTCTGATATTACTGTTGTACTTTGTGCAAAAAATGTGTTTAGAAAGAAGCAGTTACATTGACCTTGAAAGATTATTGCACTGTACCCTGCACTCAAATGTTTTCCTTTCATAACTCCCTTTTTTATAATTTCTTATCAGTGCTTTTTTTATAAAGTTTCTTATGTTTTAGTTTTTTAAACAGATCACAAAACCATCATACATTCTTAAGACAATTTTATTCCAAGTAAATAAGCATTTTTTTTATATGGCTTTCATATCTTTCTTGCCTTCCACACTACAAGTAACACTGTACACTGTTATTTGCTGCCAGTCTGCATGCTAATCCTTTTCTCTAGTGTTTTCTGCCCTTACTGTTGTTGTCTCTTCTGGAAACAACCAGAGCTCACCTCTCATAATTATCCCCCTCCTTAAGAGTTTGGTTAGCAAGCTGAAAGTGTTGTAGCCAGGCTGGTAATAATTTCACAGTGGGATCTTCCAGTGCTGTTCAGAGATGCTGAGTGACACTTGCTTTACAGAACACCAGACGTGCCTGGAACATTTGACTTACATGTGCTTTACTTTTTCAGTGGTCAGAAGCTTTCCTAACACCAAAATCCTCCTGCAATTCTGTTTTTCTTAGCAATTTCCAATGTTATCTCTTTTATGCCTAATTCCCTCCATATCTTTCTTAACAGCTTGTCTGGTTTGTGTATTGTAGCAAACAACAGGATTACAATCTTTCCTTGTTTAGGTATCTACATGTAGACATCTTCGTGTGAGCTGTTCACATGAGGCTCTTAAAGAAAACAGATGTCCATTTTAGCTCATGCTTCACTTAGTTCTCAAAGAAGGTCAGATGAATTGTACCTTAAAACTGTACATTAGTCTCCGCTAGCTGCAAAAGGGCTCATTTTAACTAACAGAAACATATTTACACTTCAGATGTCTATGTCTATACTGGAATATGACCATAAAATGCACACAAACTAGCTAGGATGAATTATGTGATCTCTAATAATAAATTTTGCATGCAAGTGGATCCATAACAAAACTTACCAATAAAAGCAGTCATTTCAGTTTATATTCTTTTATACCGCTTTGCTTTTTCCATCTTGCCACAAAACACCTATAACTTAACTGTTATTTAATGTTTTTCTGCCTTTGAGCCTTCATTGTCCACTGAATACTGCAACACTGAATGTATTGTACTTAACCTAATGGCAGTTCAATGAAGTAATCCAATAGCATATTCTAGGTGCCTACAGAAACAGAAACATCCTGGCTATAAAAAATAATGCCCTTGAAAAGCTATTTGGAGAAACATTTAGTTCTCTTTAGTCTTTCAGAATGAAGATGTGTTGTATGAGGTATTTTATACATGCAAATGCTTCATTTTCTTTCTTTTAAGTCTTTATAGTACTATTTGTTTTCAAATGAGTTTTGTGGTTGTTTCACATAGGGAATGCAAAAGCCAGGGTACATTTCATCATTCCGTGGCCTGCCATATATTTTTCTTTAATAAATCACCACTGAAGATGTGAATAAATTTAATTTCACAATATAAATATTTCCCTTCTCAATTTGTGTGTTTGCATGTGTATGCCAAAACCAGATTTTTCTAAAAAGCAATAACCTAAAACCCCACAAATTTGGCACAGCATGAAGCTATGCCAAATAATATTCCCATGTAAAAACTGCACATGATACAGACTATTTATATTTATGAACCCTAAGCTTGAAGAAATACCTAAGTTCTTATTTAACTTTGTTTGGAAGCCATAGTCGGTGATTTCTGACTTCTGGGTAACACAATGATGCATAGATCATAAATGTCCCTCCTGCTGTTTGTCTGCCCAGAACAGACCTTTGAGTAAATAAACAATCTCAAATATACCTAAAGTACTGGCACTTTCCAAACTTCAGTAAAACTTTGAAAACATGAATACCGGAGAAAGTATCAGTTACATGGAGAATAATAATTACTGGGTTTAAAACTGTTTTCACTATTTTGCCTGCTTTCTCATTATGCCCCTGGCATAGTGACTTGGAAATGGAAAAGCTAGTGAAGCTCAATGCCATCCACCTTTTGAAACACAGCTTTACCATTTTTTAATCCAGGTTATAGCCACCAGAGCCAGCCATAAAATAGGGAGAGGTTGTTTGACAGATACGTTCTGGAGGAATGGGAAAAGGACAAGGCTGCAGCAAGGTGGATATCCACTGTGTCTTATCTTCAGCTCAGGTAAATTAGAAGTGCTCCTGCATAGTGCTTATCTGCTGCAGTGGCAGGAAGCCATGGGGTTTTTCGCAACTACTTTTCCCTGCTCATTGAGCTAATTGGACCCCAAATAGAGCACCAAAAGGGAGAATTTGCCAGCATCACTAATCCAGCAGGGAATCAGAGACTTCTGATTCAAGAAGGAAGAGTTTTACCCGGGTGATGAATTTTATTGTTTGAGAAGATTTTATGATGACAAATAAAAAAGACTTAACTTATTTTTATTGAGTTTATTTCTGTTGTGACTGAACTAATTTGATCTGATATTTAGTGGATTTATGTCTCAGTTACTTGATAGAACAAAAATTCTTTGGCATAAATGGCCTTCCAACATACTAGGAAAAATTGATTAGAAAATACAAATCTACTTTCTGAGAGGGTCAATGCTACAGAAAAAAAATCTTTAATCCTACTTGCTTGTTTCATGTTCTGGAAACCATTCAAGTCTACACTTTCCTAGAATACCAACCTCAGTCACAGGAGTAATGTAGCCTTTGTCGGGATCTGCACAGCTTCATCTCCCATTCATCTACTGTCTGAAGGAACATCCTTCATAGTTAACTTAGTGTCTATACACTGCCTGACATAGTATCTCTACTACTTCTGAGAGGAATAAAGACATATTCTAGAAGGAATGCTGACATGCAATAAGTGTGTTCCAGCTACCACATCCTTTCAGCCAGTATAATGGAACAGCTAAAGACAGAGGTTCAACCATTTCTCAGTATCATGCATCCCAAGTTCCTCAGGAGTAGAACTTGGAGTTCAGTCTGTCCAACTTAGCTAGACCTGGGCAGGACATACCCCTTAATCTTCAGAGTTCACTGTCATAAAAGGGACTTCTGTCACAAAGCTCTTTGGAAAAAGACCTCACACCCTTTCCTCTTAAATTCCAAGCAGTGCTGATGTCCAAATAAAACCTAAGACATAGAAATAGAAATTATTTTGCCAGTTGGCCAATAAAAACTTCTAGAAGTTTTAAGGGAGATTTCACATTTGCATTCTCTCATTTATATTTCTTTACCCTCTCTCCTCTCAGTTTGTTATGTTTGGCCACATTGCTAGATCTGCTCTACTTTAGTTCTTTTGGACTCCAGGAGAGCTGTAATTATTATTTAAGAACCAGAGTTTTGTCAAAGCAGTACAGGCCAATTAATCTTGTTTCTTGTAATAAATCTCATAAAGAGTGAGGTTTGGAAAATGTACTCGTGTTATAAACAGTAGAAACAAACCACTGAGGCAAACTTAAATGTACATGGACTGGCTAACCCTTTTTAAAGAACTAATCTGCCCTACAGCAAACAGTCACACCGTTTTGGATGTTGTCATTTCCCAATCTAGTAGCCACAGACAACGAGAGTTCCAAGAAAAACATGACTGCTGGGGACACTGATGATCAGATTATTGGCTCTAATCATCGGACTGGGTGATTATTCTCAGGACTTATTCCACAGTTACTAACATGTTGTTTTTATTAAGTAAAAGACTGCCAGGGAGCAAGTTAATAGCTAGGTTTGGGGTGATTCTCTGTTTTTATAAACATTTTCGTCATCAGACAATCACCTAGCAAGCTGCTTACATTAGCTCTACATGTATATCCAGGTCTTCCCACGACTTGTTCATGCATAGTCCTCCCCAGAGGTCAGGGGTCCTCCTTGCCAGAGCAACATTTACTAATCAGAGTAAGGCACTACAGGCCAAGACTCAGGCATGTACTTCTGAATCCCTGCCCTCGAAAACAGTGTCATATTCAGATGCAGATTGTGCATGTATTTTATGGAATTATATTAAAACATGTACATCAAAATCTGGCTCCCCTTGATAGAAATATAATGAACCAATTAACTTCACTGGTGCTTTGTTCAAATAAAAAGTGCAGGACTGGGAGACTGCTCAACAGAAACAAATAGCCCTACCTCCTCTTTACCAGCCAGAAATCTGCCTATCAGAAATGCATTGCTATTAGAGGTAAGGGAAGAATCTTGGCAAGTATAAATACCCTTCAACAGGAAGTGCTTTAGCCTCTTTGAAGAGAAATTTCAGCACTGACAAAACTAAGACCACAAGAGCATCCACAAAGGTTCTTGAAATTAATCCTTTCTGATTTAAAGTGGAAGACAGCAAATTTTTTATTGAATCGTCCTACTGCTCTCAAATTATAATGTGCTCTAGTAGATTGCAGGTCAGTCACACCAATCTGGAGGATATTATTTTTTTTCCTTTTCCCCCCCCACTTACTCTTTTCATTCCAACAGCACTATTGATGAAGACCTCAGGAAAAAAATACCAGCGCCCAAGACACTTTGATGGCCTTTCCACTGTGTAATTATACTTACTCTTGATAACACTAAAGACATGCCTTATTGGTAGTGGCACAGGCTGCTTTCCTTTTCACAGAGAGATGGATTGTTTCTGCAGGCCTTGATGGCCTTCAAATTATCTGAGCACAGAAAAGAGAGCAGAGTGAATTTTATTTTAACTCATTTTATTTCTAAATTTATTTCCCAGTAGCTAGAAGGTGATGACTGCCCCAGCAGTCAAGTCAATTGTTATCTGTGGGACTTGATTATGTTTAGACCCAGTCTCTCATTTTGAGCAAGACACAGTTAATGAGGAGAGAAATGAAAAGTGCATTGAGTCACAGTGTGTTTGTGGTAATTTGTGACACATTCACTCCACTCAGTTCTTTGTTTATTCCTTCCCCCCTCTATGCAGGTCCTGTAGAAAAAGGAACAGATAAGCGAATTCAGTGGTAGACAGTTAAGGGTGTTGAAAGTAATGAATCTATATCTCTCTATCTCTTTCCCCATTGTTGGCAGTAATTGGAGCAGTGTTCATCTATACAGTAAAATGCCAGTGAAGCCCATCTTAACGAAACATCTTTTTTTCCATTATTTTGCAACATATTTTTCATTGACACTGCTAGTTTTTATAGTCAGTATGGGCCTTTTTTTTTTTTTTTTTTTTTGCAAGCTCTTTGCCACTCTTCTAAATAATAGTCCATTAAACAGTTCACAGTGTGTGTTCTGTAGAAATGTAAAAAAGTGATTGGATGATACTAATTAAGGAGAGATTTTGTTTCCACTTACTGCAGATCAATGGTGGGTTACATTAAAGCTGCATTTTTGTGATGAGTTTAAACACAAAAGAACAGCTGTGCTAAATACATATTTCAAGGCTTACAGGTAGGTCAAATAAATCTTTCTATGCTTGCTTGTCTATTTGAAAACTATAGTAAACTGTATGTGAAGAATAGTAATAAAATAAAAAGACAAATTTTTGCTGCAGATTTTTTTTTTCATTTGTGGTAGCAGAAAATGTTAAATCAAGAATGCCAATTGCAATGCACCGAGATCCTGTTGGCTTTTAATTTACTCTATAGCCTACTACGCATTAATTTTAATGAGACTTTTCTTCTGATTTTCTACAGTTGCCACTCTAAGGTATCCTCTGTCTGATTTATGGCTGTGTTATATGCAAGGACAAAAATGTCTTAGTGAGAAACCCCTTCCTGTATTTGAAACCACATTTCTTCCCTTAATCCTAAATTATTCTGAGAACAAAATTTAACCAAAATCTCCATATGGAGATATGTTCATATGCAAAGAACAGTGGCAGCTCATTCCAGAAAGATCAATTAAAATAAAAATTCACTATTCGCTGGCATTCCTTGATCAGCACAAACAACGTTCAGAGAAAATTCACCTGGTTGCCTCCAAGTAACATAATGAATCCTGAACATATATGACAAGGAACTAAAAGAGAAAATGCTTTTCAGGCACTTGCTCTAAATATCAAAAGCACAAAACTACTTTAAAATCATTTAACTCTGACTATTTTAGAAATGTATTTTATTTAATACAGGGTCCTATCCAAGGGAGCTATAGGGACCCTGCTTTTATCCAGACGATTTCAATGTTGAAAGCAGACAAGAATTGCTGTTCTCACTTTCCTTGCATTAAAACAGTCTAGATGCAAGTTCTAAACAACTATTAGCACAGTAGAAGAACATGAGAGAGGCTTTGTACCTCATGGGCTAAGGAGCCTGCCTGGTATCTTTGATTTTGCAGAAACCAAGGTCACACATAGAGTTAGTATTATCCAACAAAGGTTGGTACGGGAATAGATAAAAAGGTATAATTTGGTCCATCTTTACTATCAAATCAGCTTGAAGCAAGAGTTAGTTTATAATTTGTCAGATCTTTGTTCCATGTTGAAATTCAGATGCTCTCAAACTCTCAAAAGGAACTGCGTATGCCAAAAATATACCCACCTAACCCCAGTTTTAAGTACTTTTCAAAGAGATGTATTTGAGATTACTTTAAGAAAGTTTTAGTATGTGCCCTTCCGGCCATTAGTACCACTGTCAGGCTTCCTGCACAAAGGCAAGAATGTCCATGGCTACTGTGAGGGGGTTACTTCAGGTCTGAGGATTACTTGTGTATAAATACATGGAAGTTAGCACCTGAGCTCCATGCCTCATTCCACAGACAGTCAACTAGCTGGCTTTTCTGCTGGTCATATAAAGATAATGCTTTCCTAAACATCACTACTGAAATATCTTTTTTTCTTTATACATTTTGAAATACAAACAATGTCACATAGCTCAACATTTTTGGTCTAGAAAGATGCTCTGTTCAGCAGCAGCCTGTGCATCAGCTGATTAATAGATTCAGACCTTCCCATGCAAAGAAAAGCTACTTGGTCACAAAGTCCAAAAACATGTAGGTTGGGTTACAGAATTTAAAAGCTGTACCAAACCCAGGCAACGTTCAGCAAAGGCCTATTTTCAAGAGTGACATCCACTCTCAAACTGAAAACAAAGACGGTTGGAAAGCATTCTGCTGGTTACAGGACACACTTTCAGTGAATAAAATGGCCTTTAAAACCTGCACTACTGTGCACCTCACGCTGTTTTTAGTGCTGTTACAAACTGGATAGCTTAGGGTGAGAAGCACCACTTTTAGTTCAATTTTGCTTAGTGTCTCTGTAGTTGTAGAAGCCACACATGCAGAAACTCTTTATTCAAGCATGGGTTATCACTGGTATTCTCACAGCAATTTATACAAGGAAACTTTTCCTGGTATAATTCATTAAAAATTAATCAACCCATTTCTGTGCAAATCTCTGTGACATGTGTTCTTTGATGCAGTGAGTGCTGAATAGTCTTTTCTTTATTATTAAATGACACAAGTGGAACTTCCTAATTGGCTGTCAGTGATGTCATACCCAAGTAAATGCACAAGTTGGCTTATTTCCCTTATTATGAACATACTCCATGACATACTGTGAGTTTCTGGAGAGCTCCTGCTCCTCTTTGGTAGTTAACATCACTTTGCTGGAAGGATTACAGTTATGCTTCTGTAATAGGATAGAAACTTGCCAGTGTGTTTTCCTGTCTTTGGTTGCATGTGGGGGATACTTTTCCTTCTTTTATTATGCTGCCTTCCTGTTGAGTTTCTATCTTTTCCCACAGGGACAATGTGGAACTCACTGAGTGAAATTTGTAACAACTTTCTCAGGTATCCTTTCAGGGTTCTCTTTTTGGGTGGTTTCAGTGGTTGTGTCAAAACCAACAATAAATGTGGTTACATTCATATCTAACTCATAATTAGCAGACTTCATTTAATATGCAGAAGTTTCAGCAGCACAGCCACTAAAGGGATGTAGCCAAGAGACATATGGAAACAGTGAGATTTTGCTCTTGTGGTTTTCAACTTATTTATGTATTTGGTTAACAGCTCTTCGTTAATGCAGAAAGATTGCCACATCTCCAGTGTTGCCAGGAGGGTCCACTTTCACTGCAGTAGGCTGTGCTTTCCAAAGAACGTGCTTTGGCAGGGGAAGTGCTGCTTACATTTGTTTTTCTCTGTTACCCTTGTTATGTGCTTACAGAGCTTAGATAAAGGGCAAATGTTTTGCTTCTAGAAACCACCTTCCAAAATCATGTGGCAAGGTGCCACATCCTCTAGCCATACTCCATCTATCTCTCCAAAGCAAAATTACAAACCCATGACTTCTTTACTACCTCAGCTCCTGACTACCTTCATTCTACTTTTTAAGCAGCTTTCCTCCCGCATACAACTTTCAGCTTACACCTATCTTGAAGATTCTCAGTCCCTAGACTTTTGCAGTGTGTCATGACAGCCAGGAACACCTCAAGCACACCATAATCTCTAATCCACTCTCTGATGACACATGAGCTTTCATCAGATCGTTCTGATCAGCCCCAATCAGGCTTGCCAGGAAAGAGAGGCTTGGAGACTCCTTCTGGGGAGAGTATAGGTATAGGCATCCTCCAGGGAGTTTTACTGAAGGCCTTCAACTCTACACCTGGAATCTCCTCCACCACATGCCCCTCATGTTACCTAGTGGTGTGTTTAAGGTATATGAAGTAACAAGATAAATATACCTGGAGACTCCAGCTCGTTAGGTGATATGCTTACAGGATGCTCTCCCAGATGCCTGTGACTACTACTAACCACATACACAATGACAATTCAGCTACAGTAATTCTTACCCACAGGATCTGGAAGGAAGTTGTGGAATGTAAAGTGCAGTAATCCCAGTGGATGGAACTAGTATGCTGCTACTGCTGAAGTTTAGCAATCAGTTTGTCACCGTTCAATGAAATTATTGCAAACAGTGAATATAAAACCTAGTTTGAGAGAGAGGTGTAAATAACTTATGCTGGTATCAGTTTGTCCAATTTTCTACTGTCTGAATATTCCTAATTTTGCTTTTTCTTAAGAGAAATAAGAGTTTCTTTCTCTTCTTACTCCTCTTTTATTCCCTGCTCTTTTATTTTCTTCTTTTTCTGACAGACAATGGCATAATCTAAAGAATAAAGACACCATATGATTATATCATTTTCTAATCCAATTAAAGATCTTTGATATGGTCCCTTATCTTTTCTCTTCATGCAGTGATATGCAGATCACAGGTTTTTTTAAACTTGAAAATATCTTTACTTTTCAGTTCATGCCTTTACCTTTTCCTGTGCATTTCACTAAAGCACAAATGTGTAATATTTAATTATTTGATTCCTATCTTATGAAAGATTAATAGAGACATTAATGAAGACACTAATGTAATCACCAGTTAACTTTCCTAGAATAATTCGATTGGGATTTCATTTTGGAGTATAGAGTGAAATCCTGGCTCTCCAGTAAAATTACAGCATTCCCATAAAATTTAGTGGCACCAGAATCTCAGTCTCTACTTTCCAGTGACCAGCCATTTCCCAGTATTTGGCTCTGTGGCCATTTTACACTAATGGGACTGCTTTGTTGTTTTAATGTGTGTTACACTTGAGGGAATATTGTCCCAGATGGTTTGCCTGTTAACAAAGAGTTTGAAAAAGGAACAGTCTTTTCCATACCCTAAAACTGGAGTAAGATCAGCTGCCCACCTAAGCAGCAACTGTTTCAACAGTGTGTTGAAGTAGCCATACCTGCCATTACAGCTGTTAAATGCACTCCCATCAGTCTTTGAAACCTGCCCTTGAGTAGATAAAATTTCAGTCAGCACAGAACTAGCTGTCTGTACTACTGAACATTACATGTTGACACCATGAACAAAATGCATATCAGTGACAAAAATAGTATGAAGCATATATAACACTGTGTTAAAAAGCTTACACTTGTTCATCTACTCTGCCTTCCTACAGAAGTATGAGATTGTCCTGTAGGCTAAATTCAAAAGCTCAACTCTTTAAATCCCATGCAGTATTTATGGAAGCAGTAGGATTCTTTATAGGGTACATAGGAGGCATAAAAATGTTTTGTGATCCTTGGTTTGGCCTTTTATATTTACATTAGCTCATTGTCTCAGGAAACCCTGCCCTGCCTACCCATCCTTGATGTCAGCAGTGCATGAAAGTCTAATACAAATACTCAATTTTCTTTTTTACCTTTTTTTTTTTTTTTTTTTTTTAACTGAGCTATTTCTTTATCATTTTTCCCCAACTACATTTAAACAAGGCAGCAGCCTTTTCATGGTGTTAAGAGCTAAAGCAGTTGCAGTAATATCGAACCTGCAGCTAAGGTGGGTTATCAGAAGGGTGGATGGGTTCCTCTTGTCCACCTTAGTAAGAAAAGAAAGGTACAAGAAAAGAGTGCAGCAACAGTACTGACCCTTCCAAAGCTGATTGATGAAGGTCTTGTTGGTTTAATAAAGAAGATAACAAGCCAGTCAAGTTTCTTTTGCTCATCATGAAGAAAACAAGGATTAAGGATCATGATAGGGACCCCAAAACACATTGTTTTCTCACAGATGCACTTTCATACGTATCGAGAGGCTTTAAAATTTGTGACTTGGTGTGAGGACTGATGAAAGGCACTGGATAGCTGACAATGCTGTGACCAAGAACAGCCAAAAGAGGACAGGAGGTCAGTAATCTTCAGTGATAAGATGATTCTAAACTGTTTGCTGTGTCATGGCTGCCTTCCTCCCCTGTCTTGGCGTACTTCCTTTCTCAATCAGTGCTTAGTTAATTAGTATATGCAGGGACAGCTTTCATATATTTTAGCTGTGTTAGTGTCAGATAAAATGCTGTAGTAGACTTGTGTGTGTATGTGTACACAAGGGTAAAGTAATGGAAGTTTAGAACTGTATGGAATATACAATAGAATACTAAAGTTTATGCATTATGGAGAAAAAACAAAGATGAGAACACTACGTTGTTATATATTAGACATGTAAAAATATGGTCATTGCCCTGTAAAAACGTTTTGATTTTCTTCTGTGCTCCCCTGTACATTCTCAGGCCAAGTTGCTGTGTGCTACCTCTGCAAGCTTGGGGATAGTCAGTGAGAGCCCCACATATGGCTGCTACACAGGCAGATGAATACGTGGGAACACTGTTAACACAACTAAGTATTAGCAAAAGAGAAAAAAAAAATATCTGTAAACTTTTGAAGTATTTTGATATTAGGGACATGGTTTAGTGGTGGACTTGGCACTGTGCTAGATAACATTTGGACTTGATGATCTTAAAGGTCTTTTCCAATCAAAAAGATTCTATGATATGTTGTTCCAGGGTGAAACTTGTTATGTCTTGGGGATTTCACTGAATATCTTCCATGTGTTCTTGTTTTGTGTAATATCTTTCTTTTAAACCTCTGTTTTGTACCCCTGTTGCATGCCACTATTAGGACAGATCTACAAAAAAATTATTTTAGTGAAGTTTATAAACTTCTGTTGCAGATGGACTACCCTGTCTCCAAGGTGTTACCGATTATTAAATAATTTATGACATCAGAATCGCTTTCTTTTCACTAAGCATGAAACCCTGACTGTAGGCCCCATGAGACAATATAGTCATGAGCTTCCCTCTTTCACTCTTCTCCCATCTCTATGAAGAAAAGCCTTCTTCCAGAGAAGAAGGATCTGGAAAAAAAGCCCATTACCTTGGTCATAACTGGCATGGAGATCAGGGGTGCTCTGTGTAGGAAGAAGTCAGGAGAAAGGGGGAATCCTTTCACTTTTTTGTAGATGTTTCCCTAAGATTTTGTTCATTTTTTTATGGGTTATTTTCTCAATAGCCAAATTATTGATTAGAAGTTTGCATGAACCAGCAATAAATGAAATAAAGTAAAAAATTCCCCGAGTCTAGATTGTTCTATCCACTACAGGCACTGTGATGCTTGTCATGAAAGACACTTAGCAGCGTTAAGACTTTTTTGCCTCTTTCCTTGGCTAATTTTCATTCCATGTTTCAGCTGATGATTCAGCAAAAACTTAGTTTTTCTATGGAATAAACTCTGTTTGAGCCTCTCTACATCAACTTCAGTTTAGCAATGCTGCATTTTTCTCTGAAAGTGGTTTCACACCAATATGCAAATGGAACAAAATAACGAGTTCTGCTGTTTAAATTCAGGAATTACCAGTAGGTAAGAGAAGACAGTACAGCCTATAATTTTCTGTACCACGGTTGAAGACCCACAGTAAATTTGTTTACCTTCTAGACAACTCTTTTGCTGTTAATGAAAGGACTTCAATTTATCTTGAAGCATTTGCTAGCTTTCATGAACATAAAATGCCTGAAAACTGAGTATCTTTGTAGAAAAATTAATTTCAAATACATAAATCATTATCAGTTTCCCTTAACTAGCAAAATCAGGACCTAGCTTTGAAATTCCTCTATGGTTCACATTCAGGAAATAACCTCTATGTGTGGTAGTAGGAGTCAAGCATCACTTTGTAGTTAAGCACCTGCTTAAGTGCTTTTTTGGGTTATGTTCAAAACTGAAATGTATTCAAGCCCCTCATGGGTGGATAAGGGTCAGATATAAAATTATAAGGTAAATTTAGATTCCAGTCACCTTCTCTTTAATTAGTGTGTGCTCAGATCAGAACTTCTATATGGGACCATCTGGGCAGTGACATTTTTAATACAGTCATTTATTTTCCTGTTTTATCACTGGATTTCTTGAGTTACAGGTCTGTGTTTTTAAACAGTATCAAATGAAAGCTGACAAGGTTCTTCACTTACTGACTAAAGGACCAAAAATTATAACTGAGTAAATAAGTGTTGCATTAAGTGCATTTACTATTTTGAGTATTTCTTGCTCACAACATTTTGGTTCTCAAAAAAATACCAGGGAAGTAATTTTCATGCTAAAAAGTTCTAACAAATTATTTACTTAAACAGTTTTTAAAATTGTGTTATTTTATTAGGGTATATGCCTTCCATGTAATACAAATCAACAGAAATACGTTACTCTCTGCATTCACGGATGTTTTTTAATGGTATGAGGGTCTTTTTAAATATCTGTTCTTTGGTTATCAGAGAGATAGACAGAAGGTATGAACTCAAAAGAACATCCGCTTCAAAGTACATATGCTGTAATTTATGACCATTTCAGGATCACAGAACTGTTGCCAAAGTGAACAGAACCCAGTCCCTCCATAAAGATTCAAGCTTAAAAATTAAATAAATAAATAAATTGCAGCTAAGAATTAAATTACAGATGTGTTATTTATGTTAAGAGAGTGCAAAACGATGCAGGCAAAGTGCCCTAAAGAGAGCAAACATTATTAAAAGTTATAATTTAAAAAAAAAAAGAGTTGGGTGTTTTGGGGAGAGGGGATCTTTATAACAGAATGTGTTGCCTAATAAAAGGGAAAATAGAAAGATTAATTTTAAAGTGATTTCTGCAAAATAAACAAACACACCTCTCTTGCTGGTAACTGGATGTTGAAATGCTCTCACAAAGTTTTAGAGTTGAACGAGGAAGTGTCACAACAGTATAGATTGACATCTGCCTCTGTCAGGTTTTTACAGCTCACACAAAGGAGGGAAACCTACCATTTGACAGAAAAGAGCAGTTTCTGACCTGACCAACAGTGCTGGGACTTAAGTGAAGGCTCCCCAGAGTGGATGGTCTAAAACATTGATTCATTAGTCTCTTTAATCTTTGTGGCTGCTAAGGGAGAGATCGTCCTTGATTTACAATCTGACAGACTGTCATCTCAAGAGGTCCCTGATCACTGTCCCTTCACCAAACTGATAAAAAAAAAAAAAACTGCTACCTTTGTTGCATAGAATTAGCATACAGTTCAAGTGGAAGCTGGAAATAAAAAAATCAAAAAAGGCTGAATTCAGTACAGGGAGAAATGGCTGTCAGGGAGCTACTCATAACCCCCTACTCTGGGAATATATCTGCCGTTTTCCAGGCTCCATGAATGTGGTGCAGCCTCAGGGGGAAGACAGAAGTGAGAAGCAGCATACAAGAGCCAGGGCCCTCTACATGCTTCCTGCTAACCTTGTACCTACAGTGTTACATTTTGCATCCCAATGTAAATTGCTGATATAGGCCAAATAAATGAAGTATGGTCACCTACTGCCACTGAAGAGGAAGGCAACCTGGAATGACTAACCAAGATGGAGATGGCTACTTTGTAGGCGCACAAAGCTAAAAAGGATTATTTTTATTCTGCAAAATGCCTGTATTTGGCCATAAATAACTCCTGACAGTACTGTGGTGGTGTGCACAAATACCCACCCCCTGGCAATGTTCCAAGGGGAGGATGGATGAGACTCTGAACAACCTAATCTAGCAGAATGCATCTCTGACCATGCAGAGGGCTTGGAACTAAATGATCTTTAAGGTCCCTTCCAACCCAAGCCATTTTGTGATTCTATGATTCTATGAAATGGGAAGTCAAGAATAAAACCAGAAGTAAACAAAGTGGTTATATTAGCTGAGGGCGAGAATAAACTATGTCTGGGGGAAATGAGGGCCAGCTGCTCCCTGCAGGCTGGGAAACCAGAAGCATAGGGAGATCCCAGGATAAGACCAGAACATGAGCACACAGGTGGGGTCAGGATCAGACCTGGTCAGGGAAGCTGGGGTCATACACAGCCCAGAATGGGCAGGCAGGGCTGTGGGGAGGGAGGCAAGGACAAGGCTGGGCCAGGATGTGGGCCCACTGTGGGGCTTGGCTCAGCAGGCCTGGTGGCCAAGCAGAGCTATGGTGAGCTGGAAACAAGCCTTGCTGCAGCATTGCTAGGGCAAGGACTGACTTCCCTGGGAAACTGACATGGGACTCTGGGCCCTGGGCAGGGTGAGGGCAGCCCTGAGGAGGCAGGCATGACCAGAAAGAACTGGTCATGCCCTCAGGGTGCTAATAAGTTGTACCAATACCACCACACTCTTTTGGTAAGCCTGATGTGAGGGCAAAGTTGGACAGGGGGAAGAATGAAAAAGCCCTAATGTCTAGAGAGATGTCCATATAAGGAGACCAGAGTGAGGCCCTCTAAGAGGCTAAAAGTTCACCCAGCAGAAAAGAGCAGCCAGGCACACATTGTCACCAAGTAAAGAAGCCTTCTGATGGTTTCTGATGCAGGCCAGGACTGATCTTTGCTGTGATTGCCTCAGAACAAAGAGATATGAAGATAACAGTATAAAGCTTCCTTTGCCTGTGGACCGCTCTACATAAACAGCTCTTCCACATGCTGGCAAATCACCCAGGTAAAGTATGGCATAAATTCTCAGAGAAAGTCAACTCACTTACATTTTGCATAATATTTCTTGTTGTTCTTTGTAGTTGCCCCCTGTACAGTAAGAGAATGAGGGACTCTGGCACTGAAACCATTAAAAAAATATTAAATACCATAAAGACAATCTGAATATCCAGAATAAAAGAATATTCTTCATTTCCTGTTAAACTGTGGTGCCTTATTTGCATTTTTCTCTCTGACTATATTTCTGACTCTGAGATACCACAGCCTATATTAACAGTCACTTTGGGTTTAACATCATTAAACGTTCACTGTAAAGTCCCCACAAATCCCACATTCCCCTTGTCTCTCAGGCTTAAAAAACTCATTTAACACTAAGGGCTAATTAATTAACTGGATTTTCCTATATTTAATGGAGACTATCCTAAACCATGGAACCAAACCCCATTGAAATTTAGTTCACTGGGGCAACCTATAATTATACCCAACCAGATTTAACCACTTTTCTAATTCATATTTATTATTACAGAAGTACCTTGCATTGTTATTATTAGTAGTACTACAAAGAATATGAGTAGGCTCACACTGCATATTGCACAATATAGAGTACACGAGTATATTGTATCATGTATTCTGTCAGAAAGAAATCCAGAAGCAGTTTGTGTCATGGGCATTAGAACTAGTTTTCACTCTGAATGAAACAATATAAAATTCAGGGTGAAAAGAAAGGCAAGTGCATTATTTAACAAACTAGTAAACTTGGGGGAAAAGATCACGCTCAACTTTTATGCCATATTCACCTCCAGATGGTTAACTTTTTTTTTTTTTTTTTTTTTTTAATGTCAGCAAACTGGTTTTCTTTATTTGCAGTGTTCTAATTGGCTTCCATAAAATTTATTTTCTTCATTCTTCTTTATTTATAGATATTTGCAAAATAAGCCTACAGTTCAAAAAGGAAATCAAAGAGGTGTGTGGCTGTCACTTGATGTAGGGTGTGTTAGAAGAGGAAGAGGACTGTTGTGAATTAGCAATGAGGCACGAACTGGGTACATACCACTGCATGGTTATGAACATCTGCTTCAGGTGCATTGGTAGGTCACAAAGAGCCAGCATCTGCTCCCCCTAAGCTCAATGGGAGCTCTTCTACTGATGTAAATAGAAACTAGTTTGGAGCTTCACACAGCTATAGCAAAAAACATCCTGATCAGAGGAAGCTCACTCTGACACTTGTGGTTTTACAAAATCAGTGAAACAACACTTCCTCATGTTTTTTAATTTTCTCAAGGAGAAACAAACAAGCAAACAAACAAACAAATCCCCTCAGCCTTTACTCTGTGAAACTTTCTTTCTCACATAAGAGTGAAGCATTTCAGCATGATTCATAATGCCCAGCTTTTCTAGGTATTCCTATATCAGGAGATGCTATGCCATGTAGAGATACAAATAAGCTCTCTTCCCTGAGCCACTGTGTGTTTGTATCACTCTGCAGAAGACTATGCAGAGATACTGATGTAGTTCTTTGGAGAAACCCAGATGTATAGTTCATGATGTTCTGCATTATAGTGCTTCAGGTTTGGGACACACTTTCAGTGTCCCTCTGCAGCCCAGCCTTGCAGCTTTAAAAGGACATACTAAATGTAGTAAGCTAGTCCACCTGAAATACAAATATAAATCCAATTCCTAACATAACTGATTGATAAGGCAACCTTAACAATGTGGACTCTGACACCTATGGCAACAGCCTCTCAATGCACAATTTGACATGATGCTCTACAAGAAGCAGTTTTCTGACTGGTCTTAGCATTGTGAGATTGTAGTAATCATGTTCATTGGAACAGTAGTGCTGACCACTTTCCACTTGTAATCTACAGTGAAGAAATTGGTAAATACTGCATGCATTTGTTCATGTTACTTTGTGAGTGCATTCAGTTTTGCTCAGGGCAAGGGAAAAAAAAAAGTGTCTGTTAGAACATAATTAAATATTTTAATCCATTAGGAAAAGCTGAGGTTGAGGCGTTCAGACCCCATTGGCTGGTAGGCAGGTGTATGGAGTTAGTACCTTATATCTGATAAAAACAAATAAGCAGTGGGGTTTCAAACAGGCAATAAGCCAGCAAATAAGCAAATACAGACTTAAATTCCAATATGGGGTAACCAAAAACTGTGGAAATGGTAATGAACTGCATTCAGCAGAGGTAAAGTCAGCAGGGAGGAAAACACCAGTACCTGACTGTGACTTAATTGTGCCTTTGCAAATGTTTATCTGCTCTATGTCTAATGAATGCAGATTGGGAGTCCAGGACTCAATTAAAAATACTATAAACAAAACAGAGGAGTACAAAGGCAAGGAGACAGAATGATAAACTCACACCCTATGGCGCTGTGATTGGGAAAACACCATACCGTATATAAGATGACTACAGTTCTGAGGGAGTAATAATGAACATTCACAGTAAATATCTAAGTGATCCAACAGTAGAGCTGAGTCTGTGAGACAAAGAGAAATGACAGCTGAGGAGGAGGCAGGAAGAGAACTCATACCTCAACAGGCAGAGAACTCATACCTCAACAGGCAAAGTCCTCTCCATTCAACAGGAATTTAACATTGCTAGCAACATATATTTAGCGTTGAAAAGTATGGATTCTTTCAGAGCTGTATATTTTTCCTTCTTGTCTCTACTACGGGCTTATTTGGCAGCAAAGTGTAGTGCTCCATACAGGCCCTCATGGAGAGAAGAGGTGAGGAGAGGACACATCAAGTCAAATCATCGGAAACATGAAGTGAGCAAAAATGACTAGTGACAGAAATGGGAACCAATTAATTACATCCCCTTTTTAAATTCCCCAGTTCTAATTTAGATACTGTCAAATTAAGGGTTGTAAATTCTGGTGACAAAGCAATTTTGATAATTCCTTTAGAGCCCCACAAACACCACAAGAGCAGTGTTTCAGTTTGTTAGTCAAGTAGGACAGAGCTACCAACCACCTGCAACTCAGTACCCCTGGCAAGTGAGTTATTGTCGCTTTTGATTCTGACTGTTAGGAATATCACTGGTTTTATCTCACAAGAAAGACACTTGGTGTCTAGTAATAAAACCATTATAATTAGGATAATCAGTTGTTCCTTTTGATTAGAAGCTCTTACTTTTGTTTGATAGAGATGTCATCATTCTCAAAATGGTCAAAAATTAAATGCATTGTTAAGATCTGAGTTCAACCTGGGCTAGAAAACTCGAGTTGAATCACAAATCGCCCCTTCTCTTCGATTAGAGGAGGAATAGCCCCAGATTGGCTGGTTTTACTTTCCCAGTGGATTTGTCCCTAGTTTGGGCCTGGCTGACTACATCAAGTATGTCTCTAGAGCACAAAACTCTGCCCAGATGTGCGCGCACCAGCACAGACATAGAGATTATGTGTTTAAAATACCACTTTAGTATAACAGTTTTCAAAGACTGTGTGTGGGGAAACTGGATGTGCAAATGTACCCCGTCGGTAAAGAGAAAGAAAGACTATCATAGTTGGGGGTAGAGAGAGCCCGAAGCCTTTCCCATATAGAGTCGATGAGGTGCGTGTGTGTGGCCAGTTACTTTTGCCCGGGAAAGAGAAAGCAGGAAAATAAAGTGGATTTTCCTATATTTAATGGAGACTATCCTAAACCATGGAACCAAACCCCATTGAAATTTAGTTCACTGGGGCAACCTATAATTATACCCAACCAGATTTAACCACTTTTCTAATTCATATTTATTATTACAGAAGTACCTTGCATTGTTATTATTAGTAGTACTACAAAGAATATGAGTAGGCTCACACTGCATATTGCACAATATAGAGTACACGAGTATATTGTATCATGTATTCTGTCAGAAAGAAATCCAGAAGCAGTTTGTGTCATGGGCATTAGAACTAGTTTTCACTCTGAATGAAACAATATAAAATTCAGGGTGAAAAGAAAGGCAAGTGCATTATTTAACAAACTAGTAAACTTGGGGGAAAAGATCACGCTCAACTTTTATGCCATATTCACCTCCAGATGGTTAACTTTTTTTTTTTTTTTTTTTTTTTTAATGTCAGCAAACTGGTTTTCTTTATTTGCAGTGTTCTAATTGGCTTCCATAAAATTTATTTTCTTCATTCTTCTTTATTTATAGATATTTGCAAAATAAGCCTACAGTTCAAAAAGGAAATCAAAGAGGTGTGTGGCTGTCACTTGATGTAGGGTGTGTTAGAAGAGGAAGAGGACTGTTGTGAATTAGCAATGAGGCATGAACTGGGTACATACCACTGCATGGTTATGAACATCTGCTTCAGGTGCATTGGTAGGTCACAAAGAGCCAGCATCTGCTCCCCCTAAGCTCAATGGGAGCTCTTCTACTGATGTAAATAGAAACTAGTTTGGAGCTTCACACAGCTATAGCAAAAAACATCCTGATCAGAGGAAGCTCACTCTGACACTTGTGGTTTTACAAAATCAGTGAAACAACACTTCCTCATGTTTTTTAATTTTCTCAAGGAGAAACAAACAAGCAAACAAACAAACAAATCCCCTCAGCCTTTACTCTGTGAAACTTTCTTTCTCACATAAGAGTGAAGCATTTCAGCATGATTCATAATGCCCAGCTTTTCTAGGTATTCCTATATCAGGAGATGCTATGCCATGTAGAGATACAAATAAGCTCTCTTCCCTGAGCCACTGTGTGTTTGTATCACTCTGCAGAAGACTATGCAGAGATACTGATGTAGTTCTTTGGAGAAACCCAGATGTATAGTTCATGATGTTCTGCATTATAGTGCTTCAGGTTTGGGACACACTTTCAGTGTCCCTCTGCAGCCCAGCCTTGCAGCTTTAAAAGGACATACTAAATGTAGTAAGCTAGTCCACCTGAAATACAAATATAAATCCAATTCCTAACATAACTGATTGATAAGGCAACCTTAACAATGTGGACTCTGACACCTATGGCAACAGCCTCTCAATGCACAATTTGACATGATGCTCTACAAGAAGCAGTTTTCTGACTGGTCTTAGCATTGTGAGATTGTAGTAATCATGTTCATTGGAACAGTAGTGCTGACCACTTTCCACTTGTAATCTACAGTGAAGAAATTGGTAAATACTGCATGCATTTGTTCATGTTACTTTGTGAGTGCATTCAGTTTTGCTCAGGGCAAGGGAAAAAAAAAAGTGTCTGTTAGAACATAATTAAATATTTTAATCCATTAGGAAAAGCTGAGGTTGAGGCGTTCAGACCCCATTGGCTGGTAGGCAGGTGTATGGAGTTAGTACCTTATATCTGATAAAAACAAATAAGCAGTGGGGTTTCAAACAGGCAATAAGCCAGCAAATAAGCAAATACAGACTTAAATTCCAATATGGGGTAACCAAAAACTGTGGAAATGGTAATGAACTGCATTCAGCAGAGGTAAAGTCAGCAGGGAGGAAAACACCAGTACCTGACTGTGACTTAATTGTGCCTTTGCAAATGTTTATCTGCTCTATGTCTAATGAATGCAGATTGGGAGTCCAGGACTCAATTAAAAATACTATAAACAAAACAGAGGAGTACAAAGGCAAGGAGACAGAATGATAAACTCACACCCTATGGCGCTGTGATTGGGAAAACACCATACCGTATATAAGATGACTACAGTTCTGAGGGAGTAATAATGAACATTCACAGTAAATATCTAAGTGATCCAACAGTAGAGCTGAGTCTGTGAGACAAAGAGAAATGACAGCTGAGGAGGAGGCAGGAAGAGAACTCATACCTCAACAGGCAGAGAACTCATACCTCAACAGGCAAAGTCCTCTCCATTCAACAGGAATTTAACATTGCTAGCAACATATATTTAGCGTTGAAAAGTATGGATTCTTTCAGAGCTGTATATTTTTCCTTCTTGTCTCTACTACGGGCTTATTTGGCAGCAAAGTGTAGTGCTCCATACAGGCCCTCATGGAGAGAAGAGGTGAGGAGAGGACACATCAAGTCAAATCATCGGAAACATGAAGTGAGCAAAAATGACTAGTGACAGAAATGGGAACCAATTAATTACATCCCATTTTTAAACCCAGTTCTAATTTAGATACTGTCAAATTAAGGGTTGTAAATTCTGGTGACAAAGCAATTTTGATAATTCCTTTAGAGCCCCACAAACACCACAAGAGCAGTGTTTCAGTTTGTTAGTCAAGTAGGACAGAGCTACCAACCACCTGCAACTCAGTACCCCTGGCAAGTGAGTTATTGTCGCTTTTGATTCTGACTGTTAGGAATATCACTGGTTTTATCTCACAAGAAAGACACTTGGTGTCTAGTAATAAAACCATTATAATTAGGATAATCAGTTGTTCCTTTTGATTAGAAGCTCTTACTTTTGTTTGATAGAGATGTCATCATTCTCAAAATGGTCAAAAATTAAATGCATTGTTAAGATCTGAGTTCAACCTGGGCTAGAAAACTCGAGTTGAATCACAAATCGCCCCTTCTCTTCGATTAGAGGAGGAATAGCCCCAGATTGGCTGGGTTTACTTTCCCAGTGGATTTGTCCCTAGTTTGGGCCTGGCTGACTACATCAAGTATGTCTCTAGAGCACAAAACTCTGCCCAGATGTGCGCGCACCAGCACAGACATAGAGATTATGTGTTTAAAATACCACTTTAGTATAACAGTTTTCAAAGACTGTGTGTGGGGAAACTGGATGTGCAAATGTACCCCGTCGGTAAAGAGAAAGAAAGACTATCATAGTTGGGGGTAGAGAGAGCCCGAAGCCTTTCCCATATAGAGTCGATGAGGTGCGTGTGTGTGGCCAGTTACTTTTGCCCGGGAAAGAGAAAGCAGGAAAATAAAGGTTTCTTGGTTAGTCTTACAGTTCCCGGCTCAGAAACACTGACAGGAGTAATGGCGACAGTTGCCTCGAGGGCACGGCTGCGGCTGCTGGGGCTTTGGGGTTGCTGCAGCAGCTTGGAGACCCGGGGACGGCAGGGACAAGGCTGGGGCTGGGGCTGGGCTGGGGCTGGGGCTGGGCCTCGGGAGCGCAGCTGCAAGGGCTGTTTTAGGACCGCTTGATAACAGAGGCTTTGGGGAGCAAGCAGTGATCCCAGCTTTTTTAGTGTGCTCCAGCTCCCTTCTCCTGTTTCTTCAGCTCTGTTTGTGCAGTTCCTTGGCAAGCAGGCTCCAAGAGGAAAAGCAGGAGCAAGCTCCTTTTTCCAGGCACAGAAGCCTCCCTTTTATCTGCTTTCCTGTTCCTCTTTCTTCTATCTTCTTTTACTTCTCTCTCTTTTGTACCAGCAGCAGCAGCCAATAGGCAGCAGCAACTCTTTGGGCCCAATGGCCCTAAACGACTGGTCTTTTAGTCCACTCGGCTCCCAGTCCCAAGGTGCTGTTCCTGCAAGAGCTGAGTCCTGGCTGCAAACAGCAATTTTTTTTCTTTTTGTCTGTTTAAGTCTCTCTATCGCAGTCAATTTGGTTGAGAGACATACTTTTTTTGGAGGCCAGTTGTCCACATGCATATGCACAAGCAGAACCTGAGACATCTGAGAAGCCCAAAGTCCTTGAAGGGTGCAGGACATTCTAATTGGACGGAGAGCTCAACAACTCAGCTCTATGAATAAGGGCTGTATTAATCTTCAGACATTTATGTCTTTGTGTTTATCTTGGCCTGCTTCTGTGGCTGATGGTTCTGTCTTGGCAGTACACTTCTGCTTACAAGACTACATTGTGACCATACTGCCAGTGTTCCCAAAGGAACAAAACTTCCACTTCTCAAAATGCTTGTGTGTGCCCCCAGGAGAACACTTCTCTCACAGTCAAGCCTATCTCAGCAGTCTCTGTTGTGGGATCTTCTCTTGTGGTGACCTCACACAGAGCATTAACACCAAGTGTGCAAGATGACCCTTGTTAAGAAATACCACCTGCCATCAGCCACAGGGCAGATTAGAGCTGTAGGCAAAACTGAGTTCAGATAGTTTTCAAGCTGTCAACAAGGACAATATGGATGCTGGGTACTTAGGCTGAGATATCCGGTAAGATTAATAATAACTGTTTCATTATTCTGTTGGGTTTAAAATTATTCTCCCATTTTTCTTAATTAAAGTTTGGGTTGCTTATATGGAAAACCCTATAAAAGGAGCTGTTCATTATTTTATTTTAGCCTAGATTTGTTACAATGCATGCAGAATCTGTTCAGAAATGATACATAGTGATACTGATACATTACCCAAAGACCCTTATATTCTTGTATTTTACAACCTGCAATTGCATAGAATCACTTATAGCCAAGTGGTCATTTTCTCACATTTATTATGACAACAGGATAAATGCCAGCGTTTGTCAACATCTTGTAAATGATGAGTCTTAATGAGGCAATCTAGTGTTTCACCCCTCTGAGGAATCTCATAACAGGATGAGCAAAATATCAGGTTAAAGGAAGTAGGAGGTAATCCCAGGGGATGAGCCATTTCTTGTACAATATATTCCTCAAGGTTTTGCTTGGAGTGGGTTCTAGGATGCAGGCCAATTTGGCGTGCCCCCCTGTACAACATTTTAATTGTATTTTTATCAAATCCAGCAGAAATGCAGTCTGCATGTTGAATCTGTCAGCAAGCAGTGCCCTATCCGAAAATAACAATCTGAGCTTTGAGAACTTTCACCTAATACATTAGCTTAACGTTATGCTTCCTAAGCTGAAGAATATACTTAATGTGCCAGCTCTTGATCTATCTTGTATTTTTTCACTTTGAATTTATAAAATATATTTCAGCCTTTTTTTTGTTACCAAATCTATTTCAGGAGGTTTTTCTGAAAAAATCTGAAGCACCTTTCTGTCCGTAATTTTTGGACTGAGTTCTGTTGCTGGATCCTTTTAATGAAAAGCCAAAGAAGAAAAGAATTCTTGCATCACCTGTGCATTTTAGGGTGTTATATATATGTATACTATCCTGCATGTCAGTATGCCAAACCTTAAAAAACTTGAGTAAAGTGTGTGAGAGAGCCCTACAAATGTAACACTTAATTAGAACAAGACAGATTTCCTGGAAACAAGTACTATCACTTCATCACTCTAGAAAAGATCCTATAGATAATTAAGAGATGCTGTGTTTTGATAACAAGAAACATATATGGTTTAGGATTCAACCAATTGTCTAGCAGGATTACACTCAATTAGAAATTTGTCTCTTTGTGTCTTGCAGCTTTTTATATACTTGGGTCAAACTGAAAAGTCAACAGATGTTGCAGACACTATAAATTTGGGCAACTGAAAATAATCAAACATCATATTACAGCAATGTTTTCATTTTTTCAAAGAAACAATTTCCATTGGAAATCATTATGACTCAATCAAGTCAACATGTTCTAGTAGAAAGTATTGATTTAATTGAAATTTTCCATGCAAAGATATGGAAATGTTTAATGTAATTAAGGTCATTTAACTTCATTTCAATACTTGACACATTATGTAGAAAAATAGAAGGGCTAATAATGACGTGCTCCTGTAAAATGATTTTCATATTTTTTGGAAGAGAAGTGTGTGTGGGAGGGTTGAAAAATGCATTTATTGAAAAACTCATATATTTCAATTCTTTATTCTTATTCTGACTGAACAATAATTTTGAAATTTCAAATTTTCTTCTGATAGAAATTCTAGATGTTGCTAGATATATTAAGAGACCCCTGTTAATTGCCCAAGATATCTTAGCTTCACTGCACCCCTCTCACTCTGTGTTTTTTTTTCTCAGCCCATGTCCTTCCTTCCTTCCTCACAGAAACTCTCAAGACTAGGCTCTCAGTGTCTCAGGGAAGGTAAAGTAGTATTATGTTGTGAATTGCTCTTTTGCTGTTTTTCTGCATACTGGAGACATGGTTTAATTGGATTGGATTGGCCATGGCTGTGCTTTCTCCTGCCAAAAGAACTGATATTGTAGTCTTTTCCTACTAATTGTTTGTATAACAACTGTACAATATAATGTTAATCAGAACAACTGCAACTGGCTCTGGTTTGTATTTGTTTTGTTTTAAAACATCATTAAGGTGTTAACTTAAAGTCCAAGAGAGGCAATGAGACTGGTATTACACTTTCGCATTGCTAACAAGCACCTAGAGCAGCATACTATTCTGAACCTTATTAGCCACTGAATTTTAAGCAGACCAAATTGTCAGTGTTTATATTTGTGGGATACTTCACTGAGATTGTTTATATAAGTGAGAGGGAAAGATACCGAATGTATTGTGCAAGGACAGCAAAGGGCAGGGAGAGGTCAGTCCAGCTATGAACCTATGTGAAATAGAGTTTTCTAATTTAGACAAATCTTGTGAGGAGGTCCAGACGTTGGAACTCTCCTTGTCATAGAACAAATTTGTTGACCTGCAAACATTATCCACTGAAATTACACTACGAAAGGGCAGATAAGCTTGGTATGTGAGGCTTTTGCAGAGGAGTAGAAACAATGCTACTGGTGATGCCACAGAAGGCATTCATGAAGTAGTTAATCAAATAAACCATTGGTTTCTTCCTTAACTCTGTTGGGTTCAGTGGTGAATAAAAAGGAAAAGGTCTGTTTCTTGAGACAAAAATCTAAATTTCAGATGCAAGTAAAGAGTGCTGATATGGATGAAAACATGACACTGCAGAATGTACTACCCAAAGGCAGGCCATATCCTTTATTCCTGCTGTAATTCTTTTTCCCTTAAAAGGAAGTGGCAAGAATTCAGGAGTAATTTACAAAGGAAAATGTAGAAGAACTTGGCCTTCTGGCTATTCTCAATCTATTCCATAAGGAAAAAAGACTTTTTTTTTTTTTTTTTTTTTTGACGGTTATCGGGACTATCTACCGGTAACAGGTCACCCAGCCTTCCTAGCATCTATCCTTTCTCTTGCCTCACCTATCCCTACACCATCTTTAATTGCAAAACTGCAATGCATATTCACCCATAAAATAAGCATTTTTATAACAAAGACAAAAGAGGGGATATAACAAAGGAGGGCATAATAGCAGCTGAGATTTAAACTGATTCTATTGTAACTCTAAATATTTTGTAAGGACAAAATACATACTTAGTCATTCTTACATGGTATCATATGATACTTTCTTTATTTAAACTAAGGCAAGATGGAAAATGAAAAAAAAGTCTCCAGATTATAGCAGACTAAAAGCACTTGTCTTTATTTCTGTCAATATTAATTTCTTAATATTTGAGATTTCTGTTTTTCTCCTTTTTCTTTCCCTTTTGTTTCTTCTGTTGTACTAGCATAGTTAGCAAATGAAATAATTCTTCAACATACCTTTAAGAAAACTCTTCATTTTATATAAGGAACAGTTCCCTGAACTGCCAATATGTAAATTATCAACTGACTATGGAGCAATTACTTGCAAATAGCACTGAATGGTGTGGAATTCCAGTTAGCTGTATAGCCACAGGACAGCTACATTCCTGACCAATGCATGATATTTTCAGTTTCTCTATCTTAGTGCCTGGAGTTAAGAGAGAGGATGAGAGAAGAATCACCTGCCACAAGTACCGTTCAGATGAGGATACTCTGCTTCTCCAAATGGAGCTTCATTGTCTTGCAGCACTTGAGTCTCTCTCATGGATTTTGCACCTGAACTCTTTCCTTCATTAGGACATTTCAACATTTCTGAAGAAAGATGTTGCTCATTTTTTCACTTCTTCATTGCAAGCTTGGCCTCTCTGAGTGAGAGAGCCATTTCCAAGTGGTAAGGGGACACTGCTGAGCATGTTAGGTAGAAAAGTTCTGTCTTCACATTTTTACAAATTCAGAAAGAAAAGCAAAGAGGAACTTTGGCCTAGCCCCTCACAGTTTCACTTTCTGCTGGTATAAATCCACTGGCATGATTCACTCCTGACAAAGAATATGATCAATCTCTGTCACCTCCAAGACAGTCTCAAGTGACAACAAAAGGTGACAGGGTTGAATGATTCCACTTTCATCTATTCCACTCGATTAAAGGGTTTAGCCTAATAAATTCTACTATATAAAACTAAGGATAAATGATGACAGGGAAGATGCAGCTTAGACACTGCATAAAGAGATTTGTTTGGGTTTTTCCCCCTTCACATAAATAGAGGTCTTTCTATGAAGGTGAGTTTGTATATACTTATCTTCAATTAAGATCATGAAGCTTGCAGAGAGGCTGTAAAGCTCTGTAAGCTCACTGAGCTCTTAAGACTGGACTGCACTACCCCATGAGCAAAGGATTCAAAATCAGCAGAGACAGAGAACCTTTAAAAGTAACTCCCTTTAGTTAGATCATGTTAATCCAAGCTTAGTTTAACCGAATGCCTGAGTATCTGAAATACTGAAGTGGCAACCTGTCTCCAAGTCTGAACGTACCTTAATCTGATTGTAGGGATGGAGGTATCCTGTAAGAAATGAAGTTTGCAAACAGCTTTGGATTAATCAGCCTTACGTATTACATATTACAAAACAAAGTGGATTCCTGCCACTGTATTTACCATCAGGAAGGGCTGGCACCCTCTCTCCCTGGCTGATTTACAAAATTGCATATTTGGCATAGCAATATAATATTCAGACAGCAGAGTTTTCTAATAAGGATGTGCAATGAATGGAAATAAACTGAATGTACCTGAAACCATGCACCTAAATTTAGAGTACATTAGGTCCTGGTAGCTTAAAAAAATTAGTAAATCATTATTAGAATACATTAACTTTCAGGGCAACCTGAATCATACATAACATACTCGCTCTATTTAAAAGATTCACTTGTGCTTATTTGGCCTCTCAGTCACATGTTTATTCTGTTCCAGATCCAAGGAAATGTTGCCCATTAAATCTACTAGATTCTGATATGAGGCTGCCTGTCATTTTAGTCCTATTCAAAGGATTTCTTATGTTTGATATCTCCATGCCATTAATAGTGGGGCATCTGTCCGTTTCCAAAAATGAGCTATCACACATCTGGCTGCTGGTAATAATTGCTGTATCAATGGCTTCTTCTCTGAGTCAATAACTCATTTGGACTGCAGCAGGGTAGGTTTGGTGTGCAGCCTAACTTAAGTTATCCAATTCTATAGCTCTGTGATTCTGTCATAGACATGAGACTGTCAGACAGCCCCAGTGCTCTGTCATTTGAGTTCTTACCAGAATAAACTACATTACGGAAGTGTCCTGGTTTGAGCCAGGATGAAGCCAATTTTTCTTTTTACTGATTTTTTTTTCCTTCAGTAAGCTTTCTTGTAACTAGCAACAGTGTGTTCTGCTAGGCTGATAAGACAGTGGAATGTTTTTCTAACTACTGAGGCTTCAAGGCTGCACCTGCACTCTGCCAGCTCAGACACTATGGGGAGATCTGTGACCCCCCCGTGGGAGGCTGAGTTAGACGGACAGCAAAATTGGCCAAAGATATTCCATTCCGTATATCTACATAAGCTCAGAGGAAGGTCAGAGATCACTGAGGACAACTTCCTTCCTTCTTCTTCGCCCTTCTCTTCCGTCCATGGCTGGCGTCCGGGGACGACTCTGTTCATCCATCACCGTCGATCCTCAGGCTTGATCTCTTGTGACCCCATAACTCTCTGCTTTCTCCAGCAGCAGCTCTGGGATTTCTCGGGACTCTTCCCAGTTCAGGGAAGTGCTGTGGGAGTTGCTGGGGTGGGGGGAGGCAAGAGGATTTTGCCCATACCTGAATATATCTGTGTATAATGTATGATTCATTAGTGTTTTAATTAAAGCTGTGTAGTTTAGTTTTCAATCCAGCCAAGTCTCTCTCTTTTTCTCTCTCTCCTTCCCTACCTGGGTGGGAGGGGGAGGGGATCAAGAGCATTGTTGTCGGACCTGAGTCAAACTGTGACAGGAAGATACATTCTCACAGTCCTCCAGAACACGAAAATAATTTTTCCGTATGTTTAATATTTGAACAAAATTCAAGGACTGAAATTAACAACTAAAAGATATTTGGATTTATTGCCTTTAAAACACTCTACATGTATATTTGCATACACACATAAATATTGTGCCTTCATTTGGTGATATAGTCAGCTATCATCTGGTTTAAATGCAGCTATATTGCAAAAAGGCCTTGTCACATTGTTAGAGTATTAACTAAACAAATAAACTATTCATTAAGGCTTTTTTTCCCCCACATCCAACATTTTTAAGGTGATTTTCCCCTACCACATTTTTGAGGTTGAAGTATTTCTCATCATGGAAAGTTATGGCATTGAAGCCAATGTCTTGGCTACCACGGAGTCATTTGCTTTAGCTAAATGACACCGCATGATTTAGACAGATGAAGCCCTAACCAGAATGTTTATCAGATGAATATTACTGGGGTATTTTGATGAATGTACTTGAGTTTTCAGAAGAGTGCAAACAATACACGGATTTGTACCGACCATCATTACTGCCAAATGCAGCACAACGACACATGGAACTGCTTACACTGAAGCAAAAGCCTCCATGCAACCACAGAAATCAAGCATAATCTTAGTGAAAATTAGGGCTTCCTGCTCTGCTTTTACAATCTGGATGTAAAATGCAAAGCTTTCAACTGCAATCGTAGCACTGCTTCTTCCAGGTCAAATCTAATGCACTACTGCTTAAAGGTTTTGTTAATATTTCCTAGCTCAGAGTGCTAACTTTTGTTCACTTGGAAGCCTGAGGGTATTTAAATGCGAGGAAAAGTAGCATGGAGCAAACATTTTCAGGGTACCGCCTCAGGCTGGTAAATACAGCCACTGTGGAGTATCACTATGTGGGTCATAGAATACTAGAATGGCTGTTAGAAGGGACCTTAAAGCTCACTAGGTTCCAACCTCCCTGCCATGAGCAGGGACATCTCACACTAGACCAGGCTGCACAAAGTTTAATTCAACCTGGCCTTAAACACCTCCAGGGAGGGGGCAGCCACAGCCTCCCTGGGCAACCTATCCCAGTGCCTTACTACCCTCATGGTGAAGAATTTCTTCCTGACATCTAACCTAAATCTCCCCTCTTTCAGTTTAAAATCATTGCCCCTTGTCCTATCACTGCCCTCTATAGTGAAAAGTCCCTCCCTAGTTTTCCGGTAGCCCCTTCAGGTACTGGAAGGTGCTATAAAGGTCTCCCCAGAGCCTTCTCTTATCCAGGCTAAACAGCCCCAACTCTCTCAGCCTGTCTTCATAGCAGAGGTGCTCCAGCCCTTTGATCATCTTGGTGGCCCTTCTCTGGACCCTCTCCCAACAGCTTCATGTCTTTCCTGTGCTGAGGGCACCAGAACTGTACACAGTACTCCAGGTGGGGTCTCACCAGGGCAGAGTAGAGGGGCAGAATCCCCTCCCTGGCCCTGCTGGCCTCACTTCTTCTGATGCAGCCCAGGACGCAGTTGGCTCTCTGGGCTGCAAGCACACACTGGCAGCTCATGTTGAGTTTCTCATTTACTGTCACCCCCAAGTCCTTTTCCTCAGGACTGCTCTCCAGCTGTTCTCCCCCCAGCCTGTATTTGTGGGGTTGCACCAACCCAGATGCAGGACCTTGTACTTGGCCTTGTTGAACTTCATGAGGTTGGCTTATCAGGGTCCCTCTGGATGGCATCCCTTAGCTCTAGGGTGTCACCTACTCCACACAGTTTGGTATCATCAGCAAACTTGCTGAAGATACACTCAATCCCACTGTCCATGTCTGCCCTGAGAACTCTCCTCGTCACTTGTCTCCACTGGAACACTGAGCCATTGACCACAGATTTCTGGGTAGGCCATCCAGCTAATTACTTATGCACCAAGTGGTCCAATTGTCAAATCCATGCCTTGTCAGTTTGCAGACTAGGATGTCATGTGGGACAGTGTCAAATACCTTGCATAGATCCAGAAAGATGATGTCAGTTGCTCTGCCATTATCCACCATATCTGTAGCCTTGTCACAGAAGGCCACCAAATTGGTCAGGCATGATTTGCCCTTAATGAAGCTATGTTGGCTGTCACAAATCACCTCTTTATTTTCCATGTGCCTTAGCAGATTTTCCAGGAGAATCTATTCCATGATCTTGCTGGGCACAGAAGTGAGACTGACCGGCTTGTAGTTTCCCAGGTCTTCCTTCTACCCCTTTTTGAAAACAGGGGCTATGTTACCTTTTCTCCAATCAGGGGGAACCTCACCAGACCAACATGACCTCCCAAATGTGATGGACAGAGGCTTAGCAACTCCATCCGCCAGCTCCCTCAGGACCCATGTCAAACCCAAAACTGTGCATGCTCAGACTCAGCTGTGCACAGGCTAGAAGCTCTGCATTTCTTTTTGGCTTGGGCATATCACTTACAGACATATGGCTCTGGATTGAACTAACTCAGGTGGGATCAGACTTAGTGTTTAATGGTTGAAGTGTTTAAGAACAGTGGTGGTATCTGAGAATCCTTGTGAACCAGCCTTTATCTACTCCTTCCTGCTGTGGTTGCTGGCATTGAGGAAATTACTTTAACTTATTTAAGTCTTTGTCCCTCATTATGTTCATTTCTAAGTCCGAGAAAGAATATTAAGGAAATTAACATTTGTCTGTTCTGATAGTATTGCTGTGACAAAAGTAGTAAAGATGTGAAACGAATGGCTATTGAGATAAGGCTGATCTTGTCTTCCTTGAAAATTTAATCCGCACTCATCCATTTTATTCCTCTTCTTTCCATGATCAACACTTGGAATAATTTGTGCCTCTGAGAGCCACACAGGGAGGCAGACAACTGAAGTGCAAGGTAGCCCCTAGAGCAGATGCTAATGCAGGCTGTTTTCTTCAAGGCAGTGACAGTGAAAACACGCAGTTGTGGCAACTTAATGCAATGGAGACTAACTGGTCCTCTACTCCTCCCTGTATGTTGTTTGCATAAGCATCCAGTCTCTTTGGACAGTTTTGCCCTCTGATTTGCCTAGAAGTAAGCTCATGGTATGATTCTGCTCACTCCCCTATTTGCTGTGTTACACATCACACTGTGCCTGCCATTTCTTTGGCATTAACCATCTGTGATATCGGTGTATGGGAAGAAATTCCATTAACAAGCTTGCAGACTGACCAAACTCTTACACTGCAAATACTCAGCTCTGCATCTGTTTCTTCTTTCTCCATTGTATAAAACTCAAAGCTTTGATCTTCAGGGCCTCTCTGCAACCTCATTGATATTAGCAGCCTGATGTCACACCCTACATATCTGTTAGTGCTATTCTGTATCAATGTCAAGCAAAACAGATAACTGATTGTATCTGCCACAAGTAGACAGGGATTCATAGCATCACAAAAGACAGTACATTGCTTTATCATTCAACTGGTAGAGTGGTTTGGGACACCTTGTCCGTTCACTCTTGGGATGTGAAAGGAAATATGCTTGAATCATGGAATTCTTTGCCTGGTATTTACCAAGCACAGCAATGGTCAGCAACTATTTGTCTAAATATATCAAGCTTCTGTGGCCATTACTGAAGCACAGAAATACAGCTGTTTTTAAGAAGATGGTTGTTTCTCTGCTATGCTGTTGGACAGATGCCTCAGATGACAGTTCTGAGGTCACAAAAGACAAAAAAATCCTAACATCTTTCCAGCAGTACCAGCACTATAGCATGAGCTACTGGACAAGAACAAAGGTGTAGACTGGGAATAAGCTTACAAATTATCCCATTGCATATTAGCCTCTTGAGCCAAGAATGCAAGTTGGAAGAAGCCATCTGGACTGGAAAAATAGCAGTAAACACAGAATCATCTTATGAAACAAAGGCATATACCTGAAGACGTTAGAGGACTCTGTCACAGCCACGAAGGTGCAACTTACCCATCTGAGAAATTCCATATGCAGTTTATTGCTATTTGTTATTCAAAATAATGTTGCTATCTGGGCATCTAGAACTGTATTGCCTATCAAGCAGAGGTTAGAAAATCTACTATTGAAGAAGTCATTGATATTTGTGAGGAAATTAATTCCTAGATATACCCCAGAGCTGTCAAAATTGAAACTACTGCTGAAGTAATGACAATATTTGAACAAACGGGTTTCCTGAACAGTGCAAGTATAAGTGATCAGACACATATGCTCATCCTGTGCCTGTGAATGTACTACCAGGATATTGTTCAGTCAAGGTAGAATACCCATGGACACATATGCTGTATGCATAGTGCACTATGCCAAGGCATGTTTAAAATGTGCTTTCTTTCAATATAAGCAAACCAAATAACAAAATTGTTTGGACTACAGTGTCCATACCACCATACAGCTAAAGTTATTCTGGATTTTTCTGTTTGGTACATAGAGGTAAAGAAGGGCTACTTTGAATTGGACTGATTCCCTTTTTTTCACCTTTAGTGGAGTTCAGCACGGTTTTAAAAAGAAAGCAGGCCCATGAGATGCATGAAGGTCACTAAAAAAAATGTAGATACTACTTCAGAAACATTTTCACTCATCTAGCTTATAAAATTGTTATTTCTCAGCCTTCCAGCACTGCAGATCAGGTGGCTGCTGGTAATCTGGGATCCTTTGGAGTGTCCCCAGGGAATAGAACATTTTCAGAATTTTATAGAATATTTTACAGCTAAGAGTAACTGAGAACAAGTTCTTGGCAGCTGAGACATGACCTTTCTGGTCTAGAATAGTCTTGTAGAGTTCCACCATGCCATGCTATCCCCTCTCTCACTGCTATGAAATTCCTCTGAAAGTAACTAAAGTCACCTTCCTTTGATCCTCTTAAGTCTCATTTTCCTCTCTTATTAACTCTACGCCAATTACACTTGTCCTGGTTTGAGCCAGGATGAAGCCAATTTTTCTTTTTACTGATTTTTTTTTTCCCTTCAGTAAGCTTTCTTGTAACTAGCAACAGTGTGTTCTGCTAGGCTGATAAGACAGTGGAATGTTTTTCTAACTACTGAGGCTTCAAGGCCGCACCTTCACTCTGCCAGCTCAGACACTATGGGGAGATCTGTGACCCCCCCGTGGGAGGCTGAGTTAGATGGACAGCAAAATTGGCCAAAGATATTCCATTCCATATATCTTCGTAAGCTCAGAGGAAGGTCAGAGATCCCAGAAGACAACTTCCTTCCTTCTTCTTCTCCCCTTCTCTTCCGTCCATGGCCGATGTCTGGGGAGGACTCTGTTCATCCATCACCGTCGATCCTCAGGCTTGATCTCTTGTGACCCCCATAACTCTCTGCTCTTCTCCAGCAGCAGCTTCAGGATTCCTCAGGACTCTTCCCAGTTCAGGAAAGTGCTGTGGGAGTTGCTGAGGGTGGGGGGTGGTGAGAGGCTTTTGCCTACACCTGAATCTATCTGTATATAATTGTATATATTTTCTTGTATGATTCATTAGTGTTTTAATTAAAGCTGTGTAGTTTAGTTTTCAATCCAGCCAAGTCTCTCTCTTTTTCTCTCTCTCCTTCCCTACCTGGGTTGGGGGGAGGGGGGATCAAGAGCATTGTTGTCGGACCTGAGTCAAACGGTGACAACACTGTTCTCCCACTTCAATTTCTCTTCACTCTTCCTAGCCTTCCTTGCTTTCCTCTCAAGTTCCTGCTCCTCTCATCACTATCGAAGTACCTTATCTAATTCAGAAGTCTGTTACTCAATTGGATGGTCTTCTATACAACAGATTTCTCTTTAATTTGTCAAACACAGCTGTAGCAGTCCCTGAAAAAGAGAAAAAAACAAGAAATTCTAGAGCATTTGCCTTCTATCTATTGTTCACATGTGGTGCTATACATGAAGAAGCAAGTTTTTTATCTCTAACAACTATTCTTTCAGTGTCTTTTTCATTTTTACCAGCAGATCCTTACCATGTGTGGGACTTTCATCAAGGAGTTATTCCAAGAAAAGAAGTTACGAGATAATTTTACCTTTCTGATTCACAAAATCTGTACTGTGCAGAAAAGAGGACAAAGATTGAAAAGGAGCAACCAAGGCAATATATAGGACAAATAATGGATATTTTTTAAAATCTTCCAGGCTGCTATTACTTTACAAGATCTCCACAGTTTCAGATGTCAAGGTGGAAAATAAGTAAGCAAGCCTGTTATCATTCCAGGTATATTATCTATTGTAAGGAAAACTTGTGTGTGATAGATCATCTGGAAGAGGGATGAGTTAAAAATACTATCAAACTAAAATTCTCAAGATTTGTCCTGAATTTTTTTGACTAAAAAAATTCCTTAGGAAAATGCAAAAATTGTATTATTTCTACATTGTGAATCAACATTGGGAAATCTTAACAGTCAGGATGTTCCTTTATAAAGAACTCATAGCATCCACTATTTTGACTACTATGTTTACAACCCTCTTATAATCACACCTTTCATTTTGTTTTTAAAATATCATATTGAAGGGTTGGAGATTTTATTGATTTACTTATTTGTTTGTGTATGTGTTTAAATGTTTTCACCCGGATGTAGTCTTGAAGTAGCTGATAACAACTGGGAGAGAAGAAAGGGAACATTGTGTTTGAAGATAACAGCTTCACAGGCAACTGCAGCTAAATCAGGTATGGAAAGTAAATATTTAAGAACCCATTTCAGTATTTTGCAGTAGCCATTGTAATAAGACCAAAGACAACAGAACTCCATATTCTTATCCTAGGTACCTGTATCTTTTGAGCAGGAAACCTATTCTACATTCTTTGAGTGTGTGAATAGCTCATAAGAGCTGTAGATCAATGGGTCTTTGGAGCATCATCATATTTCTGGAGAGATTCTGTCTTACATAGGCACTGCCTTTTACTCAGCTATATTATAGAGTATCTTACAGTATTACTATACACTTAGTTCTTCCTGACATATTTTAGGTAGAGCTTCATAAAAAATTAAGCTCTTTCTTGTTCTTTTTGGGCTATATATCAGACATTGATGCAAAGCAACATCTGCATTGTAACATTCATGAACACATACACCATGAGTTCATTTTAACCTGGAAAATCATTGAGTTGGCATAAGTTTGCCAATTGTAAGAACCATCATATTGATCCCACATTATATTTGATTTATATGGCAAGGTTTTGGTGGAGGGAGGTCTGCAGGGGTGGCCTCTTTGAGAAAAGACCAGAGGCTGCTCCCATGTCAGACACAACCACTTCCAGGTGGCTCCAAAATGGACACCCTGGTGGCCAAAGCTGAGACCACTAGTGATACTAGTAGATCCTCTGTGATTATGTTTTTAAGAAAGGATAAAAAATGTTGCACAGCAGTTGTGAGGGAGAGGAGTGAGGAAAAAATGTGATAGAAGCAACCCTGTAGACACTTAGGTCAATGAAGAATGAGGGGCAGGATGTACTCCAGGTGCTGGAGCAGATTCCCCTGCAGCCCATGGAGAAGACCTACAGAACATGAAGGACTATGTTGAAGCAGACATCCACTCTGCAGCTCATGGAAGACCCCACACCAGAGCAGCAGTAGCTATCCTTGCATTATGCAACAACCTAAGTTAGGCAAAGATCTGAGCATCAACCTTAGCATGTTCCCCCAGGCAGTGTACTGGCTAGACCAAGATACACAGCATAGCTGTAAGGCTAAATTGCATTTTTCACAGCTATGGGGAAAAATTACCAGGAATTTAAGAAAAAAAAACTTCTAGAAACATTAAAGGATAATGAGAGGAAAATGTGATGCATAACAGTAAGATCTCTGAATCAAGTAGGTCTTCAACAAAGTTTTAAAAGAGTTGAGATTTAAAACACAAATTGGATGTTTGAGCTATTGTTTGAAGTTTGTTTTTTTTTTAAGAAGTGATGGTGATGGGACTAACCTGAGGAATGTGATCTCACTTAGGTAGGGAGTGCACAGAAGGAACCATATTAAAGAAGCACAAGCAATTATAAACCAACATTGGCTGTGATCTTCCCTGTTCAGATAGCCTTATATGACATTCATAAGTAGGCTCAGCTGTAAAACAGTATCTTGCATGAATCCATTTCCTATACCACAAAGGAGCCCTACTTTCTCTAGTCCTTCAGCAATTGCAACTAAAATAATTCTTCTTTCCAGTATGTGACCACTATTCTCTACTTTCCACAAATCCTATCCACCCTGAAGGCATGAGAGTGCTCTAAATCTCTCCTCCTGTACCCTAACAGGCTCTGCTGCTGTGTGCCTTTGTGTGTGGTTTCTCTAGCCATATAAGGCTTTTGTTGTTGCTTTTTGATTAATTATAGAGCTTGTATGTATTTAATTCCAGCATTTCCATTTTCTAGCATCATTTATTGCTTTCCATAGTTTATTCAAGATTTTCAAATTAGAGTGGACAGAGAAAAGTTACATAGAAAGTAAGTCAGTTCAGATTGTGTACATTCCCAGGTTTATGTTGGAAGTCAGCATCCCTCAACATGCATGCTATTTCCTAAGACACATCTCTTGTGGTGGCATGTGTTTTCAGAGTAGTCTTCTGAATGTGGCAGAGGTTTGGGTGGGGAACACCAGTTCTGCCCCATTTCCTACACCACATTAAAAGTATTAGGAAACAGATATTTCACAAGAAAAACAAATTAACAAATTAATTTATTTCTCCTCTCCCCAAATGCTATTTTTTAACACAAAGAAGAAATAGGCATTTGCAAGCAGGGAAGCAGGAAAAGAAGGATCAGATGCTTTCTAGGCAAATTTACTACTTGGATTTTCTATTTTGCACTCATTTCACAGCCATCCTTTGCAAGCACTCACATTGATTTGTGAGGCTGCAAAAGGCTCAAAATTAAACAAAACTAAAAGCTTTAGTATGAAACAGGAGAGGGTCATTTCCTGCTATTTCTGGTCTATCTGCCTATGACTGGAGTGTGAGGGAGTGAGGGAAGGGAGAAGGAGTGTTGTGGAAGTGCCAGGCTGCTGAAGTTCAGAATAAATCTGTCTCCTGGCAACTCTGCACATTTGCTTTCCCTTCCCTCTAGCAAGTGTTGTGGTACAGTGGAATACAAAGTCAGCAACAACTTTAGGTCCTCATGCTGGAAAAAAATATAACTGAATCCAAGGCAAAGTAAACACACAAGTGAATCAAAAAATATAGTCTCTCCTACCCAGACACATTCCATCCTTCCATGCAAAAAGATACTGAAAAGATGATGCTCCTGCATAATCATCTGGTTTTTAAGACTGGAGAATCAAGGAATAGGAGCAGTTCGAGTGCTGGTGCCTGCATGACACTACTGCTGAATTGCCTGGTGTGCTGGTAACAGTACTAACTGCTGAATGCTAAGACTAGTCCTCTGCATACATCCTGCTCTCTGTCTCTTCCTAACTTTGTTTAGCACTGGCCACTTTTAAAGTTAAGTCAGGTATCTTAAACTAAGATACGAACGCTTTAGGTTTAACATTCAGAGCTTAATTTCACACCAGCCTCCCCTTCTCCAAGTCAGTTCAGTTCTGGCCACAGACAGAGTATGTTTCCCTTTATCATCTCTTTTGTCTCAAAAAGAAGTGAAGCTACTAGGAAGGTAGTTTTAAGTAACACGATTGTTATCATAGCTCAGATTAAGGAGGTAATACCCAGCTCAGTGCTGGTAGCCTCTGAAGATGACCTAACCCACTCTCTTGCAATTGTGGTATTGAGTTCAAATCTGCATATATGATGGACAGGCAAACCCTGCTTTTCATATGCACCGGCCTCATCTTACAGATGGACAAGGCCTCAAATGACACACACATACACACAGAAAAAGGCCCCTACCACACTCAATTTTTCTAAATCATTTTCTGGCTATAAAAGAAGAAAATCCATTTTAAGAATGCTCACAATATCCACATTTTCCCAGTAAGGATTTTCCAGGCAGGAAGTAGTCCAAAGGAAAAGATTTTAAATACTTTTACATTTATTTTATGAGTCACCCTATCAGCTCCTAATTTCATAGACCTTTTGACACAATCAAAGGCAGCTTTCCCTCTTGTTTTACCGGTACTCTGTTCCAAACTGTAGCCAGGAATAAGCCTGTAATGTCACTCAGGTGACCGATCACACTAGAAAGAGTAAAAAACAGTGAGAGAAAATTCACAGAGGACCTGTGGCCAGCTGTGTTTTGCATCAATCATTTGTTGACCAGTGAATAAATTTATAAATTAACAGCTTAAAAACAGAGGGAAAAAGGAGTAAGTGGCAAAGAATCCAATATATTTCTACCACATCTCCCTATCTCCATTAACAGAATGCCAAGAAGGGGTGTACCTGCTGCTCTAGAAGTTAAGACAAATGAAGAATTTCTTTTCCTAAAAGGTTTCCTCAGTAACTTGGCAGTTCGTACTTGTAATTCCTCAAACTTTGTTTCAGCTCTGAAATCCTGTGCTACCCTCCTGTGACATTTTCTTGCATGGCTCCTCTGAAGTTTGGGTCTATTGTTTCACAAAAAGGGAGCTGATCCTTCAGCAGTTACTTATTTATTGAGGTCACTTAAGGTCAGTGATGCGGGGTTTATAGAGTATTTTTTTTTTCAGAATATGGTCAATCCGGTCTGTAGGAACTCCTTTAATTTTTCAAAGAGGGAGGCAGATGGTGAACTTTTATTTTTAAATTACGTATCAAATGAATAGGTCTATACCTGCCTTATATGTCTAACTGGCTATTTCCAATGCATATATCAATCTCCTGTCAAAATTTGAGCTTGATATTAATGGATTCATATGGGGTTTCATGAGCAAGATCTTAGTTTTTTATTTCTCACTGAGGGTTTATTTTGTGTTATGCAGTAAGGAAGGGCTACTCTGCCTTACCTCTCACATTTCCTTCTTGCCTGGGTGACAGGGGATTTGTTGACATTTGCTGCATGCCCTGTTGCTATTATAAATCGGAAGCTACATTTCAAGCTTCAGCACACTCAGAGTTAAGCTGCACTGAAAAGAGGACAATGGAAAATATAAAAGGAAGAAATCTGAAGATGTGAAAAGGGAATTACTTGGAGGAGGTTTTTCTTTTATTTTAAAGCATTTAAGAGCGGAGTGAGAAAAATTCCTAACAAAGTGGGACTTTTTTTTTTTTTTTTGCTCTTTTTTAAAAGCTGGGTGCCTAAAGTGAAGGTTCCAACTCTGTGTTTAGACATCAGCTTGCCTTCACTAAAACCACTTTCAAATATTCCCCTGAAACAATCCTCAGTACAAAAGTATAGGTTTTGTAATGTGAAATATTTTCCACAATTTCGAAATGATTCTTACTGTCAGGATTGTAATGAATTAAGAAATTTGGTTTAAAACACACTATATAAAGAGTTTAAGTTTTCATGTTAGAAACTTTTCATTTCTGTTTGTGTAATATACAATAATATCCACTGCTGAAAAAAAAACAAAGAAAAGTCAGAGGAAAGTAAATTTTACAAACTAGGCCAAATAATATATTTCAGTTTACTAGAAATCAAATTATATTTATTTCTGAATTTCACTTCATAGGAAATGTGTAGAAAAAAAAAAGAGGTTTTTTTCCTCTATTCTATTCCAAAACAGAATGGGTGTTTTTCATCAGAAAATTTCCCTGAAATGAAAAACTGGGCTCCCCTACAACTCTGATGGTTAGATTTTAGTCACTTAGGAGCTCCAAGTGACTTTAAAAGAACTGTGAGTGCACATTTGTGTATTTATGTGGACTATTTACAGTGATGCCTGTCTAGTGAAAAGAAGTGCAATGTAGGGAGTCAACTGTATAAATGTGGCCACAATTCAATAGCAGAGTCTTCTAAAAAAATTGAATAAATAGAAAGCAGAATAGAATTTGAAAATATTTTTCATTACTTATTCTAAAACGTTTCACGGTGTTTCTGCTTTTTCTACAGGATAACTTACTGCATAATTCAAACCTGCAGATTTTGTTTACCTCTTTTCCTTTATCATCAGCTATTAAGTTTTATTTAAGCATGATAATTTTTGAAGGGATGAGTGGGCTAAAGCGAAACTTCTAATTTTGCATCCTGCTTTGAGTGTACTACAGGCTGGGGTTTTACACAGTAAGATATGGGCAGCAGACAGTGAGATTTGATACACACCCACACCTACGTGTATGACCCTCGAGAGCAGCCTGTGTTTTGCAGGGGTAGCTGACCATAACAGTCCCTTTTGGACATCAAATCAACGACTCCCCCTTTAAGGGAAGCTCCTATATTTTATAGTTGGGTTGGAGTCAGGTTTGGGTTTGTTGTTGGGTTTTTTTTTAAGGGGGGAAGAATGCGTCTTCTTGAACGGCAGTTCCTCTGTCCTTAAGTTTAAGGCTATTTTCAAACTCTGCCAAATCTACACGGCAGCTAAAATTGTGATTTAGATATTTGGTCCCAGCGGCCCTGCCTGTGCTCAGCAAATGGTTCCATGTCACTCGCTGCATCACAATATCGGCGCGGCGGCGCTCGGTGGCAGCTAATCCTCTGAGCCCGTTAATAAGCTTAGGAGCACGTTCATTGAAGACTGACGCGTTAGTCACAAACAGGGAGAAAATATCTACTGGGGGAAGCTGAATTGGTTTTAATCATCTGCTAATCACCAGTAATGAGACCTACTCTGGGGAAGAAAAGAAAAACAGATAGTCAGAGGGAGGTTTTGTTCTTCACAGCGGAGTAACAGGGAATGAGAGGGCAGCTGTTATTAAGAGAGAAAAGATGGAAAGAAAGGAGGGATTTGGCCAGACCAGATGAAACTTCTTCTGTGGCGCACTGTTTTGTTAGCTGAGTGTTTCTTTCATTCAGCCTCCAAAACTTCAGATCTGTCAGCCCCTCTGAAAGCCCCGAACCCCGGGGCCCCGCTGGGCCCTTCCCGACCCCGCGGCTCCCGGAGCTCCGGTGGAGCTGCCTTGTGGGGGGCTCCCTGGAAGCCCACCTTGAAGGTGCCTTTCTGCTGACTCCCCCTCGGAGAGCTGGGCACCCTCGATGCACCTCGGAAGGCTGGGCTACAAGGTGGGAATAAAGCCGGAGAGGGACACACCTGCCACAGCCCGTGGCACAGACAGACTGGCCTGGCCGGGCGTTCAGCCCTTCTTCCTGCCCCTGGCACCTGGGCACAGCGTTTGCTTCCAGGAGCAGGCGCCACGTTCTGCAGGTATAAAGTCGAATAAGCAAAGCTATAATTCTTAAGAAAAGCCATAACGGGGCTACACTCCGGGCATTGTGCAGATCAGCATCTTTCACTCCAAGGTGCTGGTTTGAGGACCATTGCAAGACAATGTAGCTGGTCACACAGTTCCTTAGCAGTAGACTCTGAGTATCTCCTTCAGCTAGATCATTTGCTAGAGTTCACACTTGTTGGGGTTTTTTTTAACTTTTTTTTTTTTTTAATATATATTGTTTAATTTTTTGTCTGTAATTGTGCATCTGGCTCAGAGAGAGGAAGAAAGCCCTTAGCTACATTTTTTTAAAATCCAAGTTGGATGAGCTCTTTAAGTGATTATAAAGTTGACTAAATGTAAAAGCTTTGCAAAGGCAGTAATTTCAAACACACTTCTAGCTGCTAAGACATGTCTCTGTTTAATTTTCTGTATATTTTTAGGGAGCTTAAGTGGGGTGGGTAGCTCACTCACTGGAGAAAGGTTTTTTTAAATGTCATGCTTCATTTGGCTGTATGGAAAAGATGAGTATCAGATGTCCTGTCAGGAAGTAAGATACACTGATACACGATGTGCAAACATTTTTAATTTTTTTTTAAGAACTCCTTCACAGTCTCACTTCGTGGAAGTGAGTTACCCAACTTAGTCAGACAGCAAGAAGTCTACATCCTGATTTAGGTTTAGTTTCTTGGTTTAGAGCTCATGGCAGCACAATATCTGAAAGGGAAAGGGTGGCTCAGTTTTTTTTTGTAGTTGCAATAATCCTCACCTCCACCATCAGGAAATGGGTGAGAGTGTAACAGAATATGGAGAGAACACTAGCCCAGATAAATTTTTTTTGCCTCTTCTTGATGGCTTATTTATTAAGAGTGGAAGTGGGAATGACTAGTCTTTTATTTATGATCATCACAACATCATGCTTATGATTTTGTGGAAGGATTACCTGCAGGTCTGAGGATAGGTGTGAGTAACAAAAACCAAAACATCATCAGGCATTTTCTTAGTCCTCTTGAACAGAAGAACTTGAGAAGCTTTATATGTGAGGGGAGGTAATGCTTCTCTAAATGCCTGTTGTTATGATAAGACTTCATTCTAGTGCTACCAAAAGTCCTTTGAGTTATAGTGAGAAGAGAGAACCAGTTATTTTGAAAGGAAGAAGAAATCAGGAAAATTTAAACTTAATTTTCTGTGTCCTGAAATAATTGACACATGCTACTATTTACTCTGTTGGGTTACTCCTGATTTTGCAGTTTGCTTTGAATGAAGAACAGTTTGTTTCTTGAAAGTGGTTATTTATTTTGAGAACCAGCATCCTCATTGGCTTCACATAGGTAACCTGAAAGTTCTCACAGAAAAAAAAAAAAAAAAAAAAATCCCATTGGAAACCAAGCTTCTTCACAGGACTTCGAGGCAGAAGCAAACCTCCTGCCTGCTTGTTCAACAGCTCTAGAATTCTCAAGCCATAAACAGTTCCCGGCTGATGAAACATATCAGGCAATCCCCAGCAGTAAACAATGTGCAGAAACCGGATTTGAGTACACTGGATTGAAATACAAGACAGAAAATGAATTTAGAAGGATGTCTCTCAGTTCACAATAAAACCATCAGAGATGTCAGTCACAATCCTCGTGACCTTGTGTATATACTCCTTCCAATCTGGAAGCAACTTCGCCATGATAGTGAGCACGTCATCAAAGCCTTGAGGTAATGTTTAATTGCACTTTTTTATTTTCTTTTTCCACAAGTATATTCAGTATTGTACTGATGTTGTTTCAGTTAGTTCATCTATCTCCACATTTTATCTTTCTGTCTGTCAGGCTTATTAGCATACTTTGACAGATTAAAAGACTAAGGTCAAACAAACAAATCCCCAAAGAAATATTGCTAATGATTGTCATATGTTTTTTAAATACTTTGCTTCTTCAAAGATTTTCATAAGGAACTAAATTCAACTTTGCAATCTAACTGTTTCTTTTATGAGCTTCTCCTCTCCTTACCATCGCTTTTTTCACCCTCTGGTGCCCCTACCGCCATTGTCATTTTTTTAGGCAAGCAATTAGCTGCTTACAAGACTGTGCTTCAGATGAGTTACATTTTATGGAAGGTACCTGAAACACATATTGACCCACAGTGAGTAGTGTTCAATGAGCCAGCAAACATGGGTTTGGGTGGCTCTTCTCTTGTGTGATGTCTGAAGAAGTAAAAGACATTTTTTATTGCAGGCAAAGTGACACAGATCATCCTTCTACCAGGATCTTCTTAAAGGACTAGTAAATTCTGCATACAAGAGTGGTCGACTAAGGGCTCCTTCACAGCCCAGCATTTTCATTCTGTTCATATGGTGACAGTTGGTTAGGATCTGGAGGCATAGACAGACGGCCAATGAACTGCACATTGATTCCAGATGCTGTACAAAGTTTTCTTTACCTTCAAATTAGAAGACAAAACAGAGCAGGTCTGAGGGTGAGTGAAAAAAAATAAACAAACAAAAAACACGGAAGTCCAACACACATTCTATTGAGAGAATGCTTTCTGTATTCATTGTTGAACAAGGTATATAATAAGGTAGGAGTTGGTCAGATAAAGCAAGATATTGGCTTCTTGTGGGGAAGAGACAACAGGTGGCTAAAATAAATAGAGGGGGAGTGCTTTCAGAACAAGGTAAGTAACAAAACAATCTGATTAGCTTAATGAATGAGAATGTCTTTATATTACACCTCCACTTTTCTAGTAAATTCCAGACATTTTCATGCTTCAAGACAATATATCTGGTTTTTAAAGGATTCATTTTTTGACAGGTATGCAAAGGTAGCATTGCCAAACCTTTTTCATGGCAGGTAAATCATTACATGGCCTAAGACAGTGTTCATTAGCAGCATTGTCAATCAAGTGGGAGTCCTGCCAGAGAAGTGCTGATGATACGACAGGGTCAGAGATGAAGATATTCAGTCTCTATTCATTCATCAGATATTTTATTTTTTTTAAATCAATTTACAGCATGATAATTGAGTCAAGTTTATTGCACTGCCCCTCAAACAATGTAGGATTTGGTGATTATAAATCTCTTGATACTGAGGCCACATTAAAAAAAAAAAAAAAAAAAAAAAAAAAAAAGAAAGTGGAAGATAGAGGAAAATAATAGGAAGGAAGCAATAGAGTTAGAGTAGGGTGGGGACATGAGAGCTAACTGTTAACATGAAAAAATTAAGAATATAGGGTTTCAACTGGAGAAGGCCTATCTTTAAGATTAAAAAAATGGTTGGGAGATTAAGTCCTTAGTTAAAGAAATTCCTCACTAAAGGTGAAAGGCTAAATAGCCATTCATGCATTTGTATCATATGAAATTATTCCACTGGTAAAATAAATGTGTATCCTTCCCCAGAGGAACAATAGTGCCTTCACAAGTATTGTTTCCTTCTGCTGTGTTGGAGAGCCCTTTCACATATGAAGAACACATTTTCTCCTTCATATGTGCAGCTCCACACACCTGTGTGCACACATGTGCAAGGCCTGTGTACTGACTAGACTAGGTCTCTGTGTCACAAGATTTAAAATAAATAAATAAATGAATGTGGAAGGGAAAAATGAAAAGTCTCTTTCAAAAGGAGAAAGAGGAGGACTTTCTACAGGGAGGAAAGCCCTCTTCTATCAACCTGGGCATGGCTCTGTTTCCCAGGGCAAATGTCCAGCACTGTTCTTTCCTGATGGGGAAAACGGATTCTAAGCCTCCCTCCCCTGACCTGCACCCTTCTCACACTTATGCCAAAGAGTTGAAAGGAGTGCCATTACCATTCTGTAAACTGATGTTACTGGTAAACATGTGCTTGCTTGTGTGCTTTTTTCAGGTTGCCATTTGGCTGATTTCAGAAAAATAGACCATTCCTAAATTTTCGTATAATTACATTTAAATATGATTTTGAGCAATTAAAATGAATGGGAGAGGAATTCATATGAAATTTGTCTCAAAATAAACCTGTAAGATATCTTAGTGTGCATTCTGGGGTGATTTCTTAAACTCCCCATCATACAGCAGCCGTGCTCACAAGCTCTCCCCTCAGATCCCAACTCCTTTCTGGGACTCATCAGGCTGATGCTGAACATATTTAAATCCTCCCCATAAAAGGTTTAGTCTAAGTTGCTTCTCCAGTACTTGTTTGAACATTAAATATGCAAATAATCATCATTACACTTCCAACAATTACACATGTTTGCGAGCACCATGTCAAGTACTGGCAGCAGTGCAATCATTTGTAAAGACAAATATTCCATTCCAAGAGATGTCATGCTGCTTAGAAGATTTCTTTTTGTATTAGTAGCCACACTGCTGCTTCATAAAGTGTGCAAATGAACGTGACAGTGCTGCCAATAGCTGCCAGTTCCTTCCTCTCGGCAGAGCAGATGTCAATCAACCATCCCAAACAGACAAGGCCTCGGTACTGCTGCAGACATTAAACATGTAGGATGGAGAAGGGAGGGCACAAACAACACAGACAGTGCAGGGGCTCGGCATGCTCCTCTCTCTCCCTCTCCCTCCTCCTCTCTCTCTCAGCCTCTCTCCCTCTCTCTTTCTCTCTGAGGAGGCCTGAGGCCGTTGGAATATTTTAATTTCTGATTTCTGACTATATTATCGCGTGTTTGTAACAGACGAATTGTAATTTGTAGCTCTGAGGTGATATGAAAGGCTGCCTGCGACCGTAGGACAGATGCAGGCATGTGTGGCAGACTTCTCTCCTCGCTGCTCCTGCCTCCTTCCCTCCCTCTCCTGCTCTTTATGTAGTTATGGATAATTGTCAGTATTCACTTTTATCACATCCAAAGTAGCAGCTTAGAGAAGATGTGACTTTAGTCAGGACTAATCTTGCCTCCTCCTGAAGTGGGAAAATCCCAAGTATTTCAGGGTCCTATTGATAACCCTTGTGCTTTTTTTCCATAAAAGACGGATGACTCCGGCAGGCTTGGGAGACTGCAGATAATGGGATTGACTTGGTACTTAAATCTCAGTGAACCAAGACAGCATAAGTAATTAGTGAATTGGATCCATACTGGGGTGCTAATGATAGCTAATACTGCCCCACACCATTCTAAAACCCACAAGATACACATCCATCTCATTCAGATAAAACCAACGGGACGCTGCTTTTACGGGCATCATTTATTTCTTCCTTAGCACAGGATTTATACTCTGTAAATAAATAAATAAATAAATAAATAAATATCTAATTTTCCTGGAGTGACATCCAGAAGAACAAGTGACCATTCTGTCAGAAGAGTTCATTATGATCACAAATACCTCTGGTGTTTTTAATTAAGAAAGGCTAATTAAGAGAAACTACGCATTTATCTTCCTATCTAGTTGTCACGGGAAAAGTCACAAACACTAACTACATGCTGTTTGAGAGGGAGAGGAAGTTAACATTTTTAATCTGCTTTTTCTTTTTTTTTTTCTTTCTCTTTTTATTTTCAAACTGTTTAAATCCTCACAAAGGAGAAACTTCACTTAAATAAAGTATTTCTTTTTTTTTTAAACCAGGACTCCAGCTTTTATCAAGTGTAGTTCAACTCCATGTCCTGATTTTTCTCCAGGTTAGTGTAGTTGTGTACAAACTAGCACTCTGCCCATTTTTCTTTCCCCATGGAGTGATAGCATTTTATCAGGATAATTTAGATAAATGCCTTTCCACAGAGTTTGCTTATCTTTCCAGAAGCTATGATCGACAAGCAGCCACATAAGATGAATGGCGTCGTGTTTTGATCAAATGTATTCTCATCTAAAGTAGAGAGGGCTTCAAGGTGAGGGGAATGTCTGTTTTCCTCAGATGTGATCATCAGAGGGTGGTCCTCTTCCCCGCCTCCCCCCCCCC